>NW_024376284.1:0-129593 GCF_016808335.1 Panicum virgatum
AAGGAATATGAAGAGCTGGTGGAGAAGTTTAAACGTGAATGCCTCAAGTCGTACAACATCACCAGATCTAGCGAAGTGATCAAGAAGTTTGACTTTCCATCCTTCCAGCCATTGACAGAGGCTCAACGTGAAAACAAGATGATAGATGTGATTGGCCAAGCTGTGGCGCAAGCTTTCATCAAGAGTGCAACTGTTATGGGCAACACGGCGCATAACGCAGTGGTCAAGACTTTCACTGAAGCTCTGTCGGCTCAAAATAGCCAAGCAAGAATGAGTAACAGTCAGGTATCACCACAAAATACTGCTACACATCTGCGGCTAAATAAACTCTCTTCTACACTACCGCTTCGCCGTCCCTACAACTATGCAGGGTGGATCTGCACTGGATTTCCCAAAGGATGGGATCCTCGACTGGATATGGTATGCATCCAGATTTCTTTACCACACTAGGTCAAAGGGCAGTTTAATTGCAATCGGCTTCTCAGCCGATGACCTCTCAGCCTGATCCATCGGCCACCCAGCCGATGGGATCTCAATAGAATGCTTTGGCAGTGCAGCCGAATGCATAGAGCACATGGAGTCCACAGATGACTGCACAATCCAATGGCATTCGGCGCCACCGCCGATGACCCCGCAGCAGGCATCTCGCAATCTTGCTCCAACCCCAGTCTCCTACAGAGATTCTGCTTTCACAATCCCTTCACTAGAAAGAGTCACCGGGTTTTCCATGATCAGGCGACGGACAATTGCGATATGTTAATGTGCCGTACATGGACGCTGCTGGTCAGCAATCGGCTAGTCCATCAGCTCCACAGCCGATGATGACTCAGCAGACATCCAATCGGGTAGCTCAACAGACACATCAGATGCAATCGGCTGGTCAGCCGATGCCGCATATGCCACAACAGCTTGCGGTGATGGCTAACACAGCGAGCATGGCTTCTCCTCAGCAGATGCCATTAGTTGATCAGCAAGTTGATTGGAGTACAAAAATAGCTAAAGTGATGAGGGAACAGTTTGGCCTAAGGCCGAAGCAACAATCTGTTATGTACAAGACTCTCTATCCTCCGGCTTACAATCAGATTCCTCTGCCACACAAGTACAAGATGCCCGAGCTCACAAAGTTCTCGGGGCAGGGAGAAGTTTCTTACAATGGAACATGTTAACAGGTTCCTTTTATAGTTGGGAGAAGCGGGCAATCATGATGCACTCAGGGTCGTTTGTTCTCATTGTTTTTGTCTGGATCGGCCTTTGCTTGGTTCACCACTTTGCCATCAAACTCCATATTATATTGAGCCGATCTAGAAAGACAGTTTCATCGGTTCTTCTTCTCTGGAGTTACTGAATTAAAGTCGACCAATTTGACTGGTTTGAGACAGAGGAACGATGAATCGGTTGCTGCTTTCATCCAAAGGTTCAGAGATGTCAAGAACCGATGCTACAGTCTGGTTCTGTCCGATCAGCAATTGGCCGTTGCAACATTTAATGGGCTTTTGCCACACATTAATGACAAGTATGCGTCGCAAGAGTTTGAAAGCATTAGCCAGATCGCAAGTCGGATGACAGGAGAGATTGGATCCTACGAGTCCAAGAAGCCTTTTAGAAGAAGATAAATTATGTAGAATATTCTGCTAATGATGATTCTAAAGAGGAGCAGGAAATGGTCGCATCGGCTGAGTGGATATAGAACAGCAAGAAGCTGGTGGCGTGTCCGTTCGGGAAGAAAGAGCCTGAATCATACGGGTTTGATATTATTGTCAGAAGGATTGATCAAGCTGAAGCCATATCACAAGATCCCGTCGGAAGAGGAGGCTCAAGCATATGAAGTACTCTGCAAGTGGCACAATGCCACATCGCATGATACAAATGAATGAAAGGTCTTCTGGCAGCAAATTCAGATGGCTTTCGAGCAAGGGAAGTTGAAATTTGAGACTCCCAAGAAGATGATGAAGATTGACGGACATCCTTTTGCCATGAATATGGTTGATGTGGCTAAAGACAAAGGTTCTTCTCAAGCCAAGATTTTAACATCATCATCAGCTAAGAAATTTGGAGCTGTTGATCCCAAAGCACAGATAGCGGCCGATGAGGTCAAAGGAAAGGGTCCACTGGATAAAGCTGAATGTTCATCGGTGCCACGTAGACGTGTCATGTCTCAAATGCTGTTGAACAAGTTTCAGCGGGATCGTGAAAGGCAGCAGCGCAAAGAAGAGAAGGAACATCGTGAAAAGGATCATTGGAGGTGTCCTTTCTTTGTCTACTGCTGGAAAGAAGGGTTGACATTGCCATCGGCATATGATTGTCCCGAATGCAATGGTCAAGGCAGCCGATCATATAAGAGGCCACGCCATGAACCCTATCGACGTGAACGCACTCCTGTCCATGATCGGCTAGGAAATAAGGTATCGGTGCATGATCGACTGGGGGGCAGGACCATGCTATGTGATCCTGCTGGAAGAAGATTGGCTGCACACGATCGGTTAGAATAGATGACCTTTGACAGAGTGCAAGACGATCAGCCGATGCAGAGAGATCCAGAGCATGAGTCTGATTGTACAGGTCAATCTCAGTGGTGTCTAGGAGGTTTGACCGGGTCTCAGAAGTGACGTGTTCAGAGGCCACGCCAGTTGGAGATTATAGATGAAGAGCAGGAACAAACCCTAAACAAAAAAGGAGTCAAATCGCAAGTTTGGCGTGCTAAGCCGAGAGCCGATGAGGATCAAGATTCTGAGTCATCGGCTGCGCCAATTAATATGGTTTTCATAAGGGTCATAATGCCAAAGGAATTTAGGGCATCATGTGATGAGAGTCATGAGCCGGAATTAGAAGAAGCTATGGCTCAGTTAAATTTGGAACCATTGCCAGCAATATTTGAAAAGCCCGAAGATGAGAAGAGACAACATTTTAAAGCACTATTCTTAAAAGGATTTGTTGATGGCAAGCCGGTTACAAAGATGTTGGTTGATGGGGGTGCCGCTGTGAACATAATGCCCTATGTTATGCTACGCAAACTTGGGAAGAGCCAGGATGATCTGACAAAGACTGATATGATGCTCAAAGATTTCGAAGGAGTCGTATCTCCTGCTTTGGGGGCATTATGCGTCATTCTCACAATTGGTAGTAAGACCCTTCCTACTACTTTCTTCGTTATTAATGGCAAAGGTTCGTACAATTTGCTACTGGGTCAGGATTGGATACATGCCAATTGTTGCATTTCATCCACTATGCATCAATGTTTGATTCAGTGGGTTGACGATACTGTTGAAATAGTATCGGCCGATTCGTCATTCAGCGTGGCATCGGCCGAAGCCCATATAGTGAGTTATGATCGGATGAAAACTGTCTTTCTGGTCAAGCATGGGAGAAGGATTTCTTTCGGGTAGTGGATTATGAAGTCGCATCAGCAAAAGCTAGAGATTCTTCAGATGAATCTTGATCGGGAAGAATATGGCCGATCATGATATCGGCCAGATTTTTGAGTTGTAGACGATACTGAGAAGTATCGCCTTTAGTACAAAAAATATGTAAAAGCCGATTTGCATGTCGGATGCATCGGTTGTAACATGGCCGACACGATATGAGTCGCCCTAAGAGCAATAAATCATAAAAACAAGTTTCTGGATAAGATCAAGTTGTTTGTCAATTCTGGAAATTACAGTGCTTGAAATGATCTTACAGTAATCCTAGGGCCTCCCGGATTACATTTATCGCGTGCAGGCGGATCTGATCAATGTTCTTGATTACTTGGTTGTCCGCTGATGAGCCCAGAATTGGCCGCAGGCTCTTGTGAAGTTGATATGCTTGATGGGCATATTTCTGTTTGTCTTCCTCGAGTCTGGCGATGGCCGGTGGAATCTGGGAAAGATTGTGATCTGCAATATCTATTGCTTGATTTACTCGACTAAGTTCTCGTAGAAGATGATCTCGTTCGGTTTCCAGCACAGCCTTGTTTCTCAGAATGCTAGCTTGGGTGTCATTCAGAGATTTAATTTCGCCGACGGCCGATTCTGCCAAGGTGTTGAAATCATCCCTTTGTTTAATAACTTCCTCCTGCTGAAGACGATCGGCGTGTTATTTTTTAGCCTTGTGGAATTGTGCACGGTGGCTCTCGATGAAGGCTGCAGGGTTTAGCGCATCTTCAATTGATTCTGGAAGCTTACCCTCCAACTCTTCCAAGATGGCACGGATCGGTTGTGCATTCTTAATTAATTGGCCGATGTCTTGGTTCAGAAACTGGAGGGATTCTTGGAGTTTGGCCTTGATTTCATCTGATAGTATGACTGGATCGGCCGATGTTGCTTCTTCTCCTTCTTCCTGGGAGGTGGCTCCGATTTGAAAGAAAACAGACTATTGTCTGGAGAATCTTGTGCCTGAAAGGAAGATGAGGTTAGAATGGTCGATAGAGACAAAAGAATGGTGGAATCAGCCAGAAGGAAGATACTTACTTGTTTCAGGTGTATTTCCTCTAAATTGGAGCCAGCAGGGACGAAGGGCTATGATGAAGAACTCGGGATTGCAATGATTGGCTGGCCAAATAATTCAGACAGCGCATGGTCGGCAAGCTGAAGGGTGTTTGTCAGAATATACATAATGTATTCACAAGCGAGCTTTGAGATCCTACCTGTATCAGCGGAGAGTCTTCCCTAGGTTTTCTTGGGGCCGAAGGCAAGTACTGTACCTGATGAAGTCAAAAGGAAATGATGCTAAATCCAGAATCATGGGAGGATTTGAATACTTGCTGTATAAGCAGGATCATACCTGAATGGTGGATGATGGAGGGGGAGGTGTGTGCTGAGAATCTTCTTCTCCTCTAGATTGATGTTCAGGGGCGTCTGAATCATAAAACAAAGGTATGATCAGCATGTAGATAAATTAAAATCATTAGGATTCAAGATTTTACCTTCTGAAGAAGAGGAAGGAAGGTTGACCAGGACACCTGTCTGAGGTGTTGCGGATGCAGAGGATTGGCTTGGAGATTTCCTTTTCTTACAAGTTGTCACTTTGGTATAAGACAACTTATGTTTTCTCCCAATGGCCACGTCTGTCAAAGTCGGGGCGTCATGGCCGATATTGGGTTTATCAGCCGACAAGGTATAGTTGATCGGCTGGTCACTTCTACTGATTGTTAGAGAGTTCTGATCATCGTCCTGCGAGAAGTAGAAGTCAAAAGCTGCAAGCAAAAGATGTTAAGAGACATTGTGGGAGATAATTTGGTTTGTACCTCATCCTCGCCTGCTTGATAATTTTCATTCAAAGCGGTGCAGTAAAGACTGGCAGCCCTACAGAATATATGTTCTTGACATTCAGACCACCATTGAATGGAAGGGGTGGTGACAAAGGGTGTAATCTGCCAATCGGCCAAAAGTGCCATATCTGCACTAGGCTCCAGATCTTTCAGCCGATCATAAGAGAGAGCGCTGTTGAGAGCTCCTCTGAATTGGACTTTGCCAACAAAGAAAGGAGAGGGAGACACTTGGCCGAATCCCAGTTGTCTGGCTGCTACTGATGGGTTGTAGAATTCATAACTAGGGATATCTTTGCCAGCTGTGAAATTGATCGGCGGAATTCTTGGGGAGAATATCTCCTTCATAATCTTGGTGGCTTCCTCATCAGTTTTCCAAGAATCGAGCTGGAACTCGAAGGGGTTTTCATAGATGACCTTCTCATCCTGATATGCAAACCAGACAGTGGAGATTTCTGGGAAGCCGTTGTAGAAGTACTTGAAGAAGTCAGTTATGCCAAGGACCTTGGAATCATTGGCAATCATTATAGCAGCTTCACCGAATGATGTGCATCGGCGGGTGTTGACATTCCTTAGCGCAATCACTAAGAATGGTTAATCCTTAGCAACAGCGCCAGAAATGCCTATTGGCAGTCCTTAGTGCAATCACTAGAAATGAGGGCACCGAACCCATCCTAGCAACTGCACCCAAGGGGTGCCACTCTCTTGGTATAATCAATACGATTACAGATGGATCCGCAAGCGCACGGATATACCGTTGTAGCATTTCACCCAGAGAGTAAGGGTATCGTCATTTATTTGTGTCCCAAAGGACGGCAGCAGCAAAGGTATTGTACTCAACATTAACCATGACATTGTGCCTCAAGCAATAGGCAATACTCTAGCAGGGGTAAGTACAGATAAAGAATAAGCAAGGGTAATGCGACACAGCACACATCCACACTCCAAGAGGAAGGAATAAAGGAGAGAAACTATAAAACAAAGAACTACTCTATCCTACGTCAAGTCAGCTGGAGCTTAGGCTAGGTTAGGTGTTCTAGTGCTTCTATCCAAAGCTGGGGTTATGTTAGATCATGGTTAGGACTACAGGTGCCAGGAAAATGGGATAGCGGGGAGAAGGTCCCGCATCGGAGTACATCGAGTCCCGTTACCTCTTTGCATGAACTCCTACACTGAACCCGAACGTCGGGGAGTACGCTAAACGCAACACCGCTATTATGCCAGACGGACAGGGCTGTCACCACCGGCCGTCTACCCCAGTCATACCATGGAGCATGGAAATATCCAAAGGATCCCACATAACCGAGCACCACGCTCATGTATGAAGTCACTACTCTAGTGCCCCCAGGTCTCCAACCCTTCAGATGGACGAGTAAAACACTAGAGCAAGCCCGAAAGCACAACGAACCTCTATCTGTACCCGGATCATCTGGCCTAACCAAGACCGTAGCATAACTTACGAAGGAACTAAGCATGTGTTGTCGGTCAAAACCCACCGGCGAGTAGCGACAGGCAACACGAAGAGCCGGGAGGTCGCCGGGGCGCTGGCAGGCACTACTCCCTCGTCAACGGCCCGCAATTCCAGCACACGCCGCGGCTTATGAAGACGCAGGGTGTGCCACCTGACCTATACCCGATCAGGAAGGTGCGAACGTGCTTGCAACAATTTGCCTACATACACAAACACGTGGAAACATAAGTCCAAGCCATGGTCGGCTCCCCGGGACGACTTTTGCATCGGCTTTAAAGAGCCGATCGAGTCCCAGTGTCAGATTGGATCTACTTGCATCCGGATATTGATAAATAAAGCAAATAACTGTAAAGCTGCTTCAATTAAATCTAGTTAATCTAACCCACAACAGTAAAAGCTTCACTGCTAGATCGGAACATCCTACACGTGATTGAGCCTAACGAACGTAACAGATAACTAAACCATAACCCAAAACAGAGGCCTAAGAACTAGCAAGAGCCGATTTCCGGAACAATCCCTATCAAGGTTAAAATAAAGCATCTACTACATCACCGGATCATCCAACCCGTTTGCAAGGCCTAATCTAACAGATATTACGCCAATTCTTAAGTATAAGAACAAACCGTAACTGATTAGATCTACTAGATGGAAAAGAAGCAGGGTGTTGTCTCCGTGCAACTAACTCTATGCAACAAGAATTAGCATAAGATTTAAACGTGACTGCACAGAAACAACATGATATTCATAGATGGTATGCAATGAAAGCACGATGAATCTACTAAAAACCATGCTACGAACACCAAGATAACTAGCATTACTCGCCATAAAAAACGCTTCAGTACGAGTAATACCAAGATAAAAGCAAGAACAACACTGCCCTGATCACAAGAAGCGATCAGGGCAGCATGGCGCTTACTTGGATGAAACCCTAAGATTAGGGGTGGCGGTGCGCTGAGAGTTGTTGTTTGCGAGATGTGATGACGCTCTCCCTTTGCAAATGTCATAGGGTACATATTTATAGTTCGAAGACTTCTTGCCGTGCAAGGCAACCTCTAAACTCTTTCCGAAACGAAGACTAGAGATAGATTACAACTCAATAAAGACTCGAAGATTAGATAACATGATCTGGACTCTTCCCTCCACCGGTCCAGATCTTCATGAAGCTTCCAAATATCAGCCAAAACATGCCGCATAATTGTGGCAGATTCTGGTCATCCTATTGTTTCGGCAGTTCCTGTCAACTCCGGGCAAATCTGGATGTGATTCCAGTTGTATTGGAAAGCTTATTTCCTTAGCTTTCCATGCATATCTAGAACGTCCAAAACGGAGTCCATATGTGGCCTGGGCATCCATTTTTGTGCAGCCTCTTCCTGCAGTCCGAACCAGCCTCGCGAATGGACTGGGCTTCAACATGGATTAGGCCCATGACCCCATCTCAGCTTGACCCTTGAGTGCCCAATTATCATTGTCTTTGTCCAAACTTATGATATAAGCCTGGCTAATTGGACTCCTTTGCCGTGGGCTTCTTCTGACATTTGGCCTACCAATCCTGGTCAAATTCTGGCAATAACACATGCCCCCCAAGTTTGGCCAAATATGACAGAATCTTCTAAGCGCCAGCCGTAAACCAAATAAAAATATCATCTCCTCAAATTGTCTTCTCATGCCACTGATGGTCTTGCCCCCCGAGCCGATAGATCGGCTATTAGCCAACTGACTTTGTGACCAATTGCTTGAACCGGCCTCACGCCTTCCTCGACCAATCTCAATGTTGTTGCAGACCGGTCCTAGTTTTCATATTCCATGGATGGCACTGACTTATGTGATCATCCTCGTGCTCCATTAGCTCATCATCAACACATACGGCCTCTCCTGCAAAACAATCACTTGCCAAACCGACGCTACAAAGATCATTGTGAATCGGCTAAAAGCTGATGAATCATATTTAGTTAGCCAAACAGTCCACATAAACCAAACCATCATCATTGATAAAAATTTCTTCCCCCCACAAAAATATGCTATGTCATGCAAAGAGTGAGTGTGAGCTTCCAGGTATGTCTCAAAGCATTTACAAGTGCTAGCATGTATATGCAGTGAGGGTATAGCATAAAGACACCGCATAGAAAAGCTCTGTAACACCCTAATTTAAATTTCAGCATTTATTAATAAATTTAATTGGCTTTATTTAATTTTCTAAGGTTTATTGTGTTAGACTGGCATTTAATCTAAAATTTTGTCCCTTAAGTAATTAAAATTTTATCATAGGTTTAAATTTTGTTGTTGCATTCATGCTCGAGCATCTCTTTTATTTGTTTGAGTGTTAGTGTTGAATTCAAATTTGAATTTGAATTCGAATAGAATTAGTTTGGTTTGAATTAGGAAAAAAAAATAGAGGAAGAAACCAAACCCAAACCCAGGAAAACCCAACACAACCCAGTCCGGCCCATCACCCCCCTTCCCTTTTTCCCGAGCCCAGCCCAAGGCAACCCAATCCTCTCCCCGCCCGGCCCAACTCGCCACCCCCCTCGGCCTGCCAGCGCCCAGCGCCCACGCAAGCCCCCACTCACCCCACGCCGAAGCCAGCAAACGCCCCCGGGCCCACCTGTCGGTGCTGCTCGCCCGCACGCCAGCGCCCGCGTCTCTCCCTTCCCGCTGCCAGCCCGGCCCCACGCGCCAGGGCCATCACCTTCCTCCGGATCCCGCTCGCGCAACTGCCGCCCGAACGTCTCGCCGGGGATCACGCCCGCGCCCCCACGGCACGCGTTCCCAAGATCCCCGACTTGCCCTTTATTAACCCCCTGCGGACCCCTGCGTCCCCATCTCCACCCCGCAGCCACCACCATCACCCTAGCGCTCCCTCGCCTCGCTCCGCCGTGCCGCCGCTCTGCGCCGCCGGGATTCGGCCACTCCGCCGCACCAGGGCCCCGTCCAAGGAGAGCACCGGCTCCGCCTCGACTCCTAGAGTTTCCCCGGGGCCGCTGCACTCCGCTCCGACCCCTGCATCAACCTCGACGCCGACCTCCGCCACACGCCGCCGTGGAACCCCATCGCCGGCGCCGCTACATCACCTCTCCGTCCACTACAACCCCTCGGTGAGCACCCCAGAGCCCCACGCCTCCGTTTGCGCCACTCCAATTAGGTTGTAGGCTACTCTGGCGCGCCGGGCACCGCGCGCCGTCGATGCTCCGCGGTACGCACCCTGCACCACCGCGAGTCCCCAACCGAGCCACAATCCCCCGACCTGAGGGCACAGTGGGTTACACGTTTTCCCCGATGCTTCTTGACCCAACCGCGACCCGAATCGAGTCCGGGAACGCCGGATTCGGTTTGCGCCGGCGATCCCCCGCCGCGGAAGCGCGCCGCCGGCGCGTTCCGCCGCCGCCCCACACCCAAACCCTCTTGAACCGTCCGATCCGGAACCTGTGGTCAGGATTAGATCACCCCCCATTTAGATCCAAACCACCCGATCGCGATCCTATGGTCGAGATCTGTAGATACCGGTTTGGCCTGTTCTTTTTGCATAAGAGCCCCTGTCTTTTGTTAATATCAACCCGCCGTCCAGTCACGTTCAAAAATATTTCCAGATAGGTCCGATTTTTAACGAATAGAACCCTGAGCTTTTCCCTATTAGAACTCGCAGTCCATCCTTGGCAGTTTTACATGCTTGCCCTTAGATCTAAGGTTTAATTACGTTTTAGTCCTCGATTTTTGCAGAAAACCCCCTGGAGACTTAGTTTTTCTCGCAGATAAGCCCCTGAACCTTGTTTTTAGCCTAGATAATGTGTTTTAGCTCCTATTTAAGCGTTCTTTATGTCCACGCGATAGTTGTAATGCGTAGAATAGTTTTAGACTAGTTTAGTGTGCTGTTTTTATGTATTGATGTATTGTTTCTTAGTTTTTGTTAGTGTTTGCTTGTATGCTTATTATTGTGCACTGTTTTGGCCATGTGTTCGTGAGTAGACGTCGAGCTACCGGAGGAGCCCCAGTACCAGTACCCGGAGCAGCCGTCTTCCGAGCACTTTGAGCAGTAGCAGGAGCAGTATGAGGAAGGCAAGTGTAACATGAACAACCTATCACTTTTAAATACAATTTCATACTGCATTTAATACTGTATGCCTATAAGGACTGTTCTAGCCACTTTATATCCCTTATATATACCTTTGGGTTGCATTTTGGTTAGTTGTGCTAGGTTGCTGCGCTATAACACACTCTGGTCCTTTTTAATTAATTTGATTAATGGTTTACTTGAACTTAATTCTGAGAGTGGCCCTCTGTGTGGATGAGTGGCTCACGTCTCGTTAAAAGATGGTTTTTGTAGAAACATGGTTTAGGGGGCCAGCACAGTGCTTAGTGCTTGGTTGGCCACTCTCCATAAGGACCGGTTCATAGAGCGACAACCTGGAACAACAGTGCTACCACAAGGCTAGAATGGGATAGACTTGGCTTACTAATTAGGTCTTTTTGGTTTGGAGTAACTTACCTGCGGGGCAAGAGTAGTAAGCTTCAATGGTCCCTGCTCCTCCGGCTGGTCTGTGCTTGGTTTGCGTACCTGTGCTTGTACCCCCGTGAGGTGGGCCCCATCGTCGCTGACCTAACTCTCGCGGTTATGCCTTACCAACGAGATTCTTTGTAACGGCCTCGTAGTGAGTCGCTAGCCATCTCACCTAAGGAAGTGTGATGAACAACTAGCGTAGCTCACGACTTGTGGGTAAAGATGTGCAACCTCTGCAGAGTGTAAAACTGGTATACTAGCCGTGCTCATGGTTATGAGCGGCCCAAATCCTCCTTTTGATTAGTGGGGTTACCTCCTTCCGACGAGGGAGGTGCCTCTCGGGGTTACCTTGGTGGCTTGGTTTCGGTTTGGTTCTCAGTAGTAACATGATTTATTCTGATTAATTGCTATGTAACTGGGTTATGGTAATTCATCAACTCATAGTAAATAGCTTTAATAAAATTTTGCCAAGCTTAAAAGCTAATGCAATTAAGTTAGCCAACCTAGAGCCTCATAGTTTGTGTTATACTTGTTGAGTACAAGTTGTGTACTCACTCTTGCCTCTTCTCTACTTTTTCCTCTTGGTTACGCCACTGCTGCTTAGTTCCTGCCGACACAAGGGAGTTCGTCCAGCGCTACCAGGACTACGAGGACTTCTAGGCATTCGTCTCCCAGTCGACGTCCCTGTGGCGCCCTGCTCAGCTTCGGAGAGTCTTTATCGTATTTGTACTTCGCTTCTGCTGTATCAGATATTTTTGTCATTAATGTAATAAATAACATTCGTATTCGCTTTATTATGTCTTTTTACGTGATATGTGCTATGATATACTGTTCATTCTGTTGTATATACGTGTGACTTGATCCTAGCACGTATATGATTGCTCGGTTTATGTTCTTTTATAAACCAGGTGTTATAGAGTGGTATCAGAGCCGTATCGACTGTAGGACAAAGCCTAGATAGAACTGGTCAAGTTTTAGGACTTCTTCTCTCCAATCCTTATCTGCTGAAACTATTTTACTATTATACCCCTTGAATTCTATGACTTTTACCCGTCTTGCCTTGATTTCTCTCTTTGAAGAATAGTTTTCGTGGATTTGGCCTGAATCAGTCCTCTGACCACCATAAGTATAGCTAGGTGACCTTTTTTTATAATAATACGATAGCACGATCCGCGACGCGTTGTGTTAGTCGAGTCGTATGTTAAACTCGGCTAAGTTGTGAAAATTTTCTGCTTGTTATTATGCTACATGTTTGACTTGGATTTTTGAATGATTGCATAGCTTAGTAGTTTAAATTTGTTTAAAGAAAATCACTCTTACGCTAAAGTTAATTAATTAATAAAATGAGTTAGATTGTTGGGGGTAAAACAGTCCACTCTATCCTGTCTACTTTATCATGGCTGAATCTTTTTCCGCAAAGAGTTATCATATCCATCTGAATTTTTTCCTGCAATATCCTTACTCGTGAAATCTTTTGTCCAAAAATCAGATGGTGAACACCAGGCGTGGTTCGGACCAGCAGGGGCAGAACAACCAGGGTCAGAACACCCAGGGGACCAGGATTCTGATGCCGCCGCCTTTGACTCCGGAGCAGTACTTCCAGCTCCAGATGCAGATGATGGCTACCCTGAACAACACTGTTCAGGCACTTCAGCAGGCTCACACTCAGCCTCCACCTCCTCCACCGCCGCAGCCTCGCGACAGGCGTGCCGAGTTCCTGAGGGGTCACCCACCGACGTTCTCTCACACGTCCGACCCTCTTCAGGCTGACGACTGGCTCCGTGCAGTGGAGCGCCAGCTGGACATCACCCAGTGCGATGATCGTGAGCGCGTCTTGTACGTAGCAGGACAGCTGCGAGGGGCAGCTTTAGACTGGTGGGAGTCCCACCCAGTTCAGGACCGCGAGGCTCTCACTTGGCTCCAGTTCCGGGAGCGGTTCCGCAGCCACAACGTCCCCGCGGGCGTTATGAAGATGAAGCAGAAGGAGTTCCTTGCACTGAAGCAGGTAATCTTAAATATAATCATTCCGCTGTTTCTTTTGAGCTAATGCCCCTTGTTCTATCCTTATGAATCTTGAGTTAATCTTTCGATATCTATCTGTCTTTGTCAATTCAGGGGACTATGTCGGTCACGGAGTATCGTGATCGCTTTCTGCAGCTTGCTCGCTACGCCCCTGCCGATGTTGCGGACGACCGCAAGAAGCAGGAGCACTTCATGGAGGGCCTCGAGGACTACCTCCAGTACGCGCTGCTCAACCTCCGCTTTGACGACTTCAACCATCTGGTTGACAGTGCGCTCAACACTGAGCGCAAGCACTTGGAGATGGAGGACAAGAAGAGGAAGATTGTCCCCGTTGCTTCCGGCAGCAACACTCGTCCACGCCTCCAGCAGCCCCAGCAGTACCAGCAGCCTCAGTACCGGCCTCCTCAGCAGTACCAGCAGAGGCCACCGCAGCAGTACCCGCCTCGACAGCAGCAGCAGGCGGGGCAGGGCCAGAGGTTACCGGCACCTCCGGCTCGTGCTGCTCCACCGGCACCGCAGGCTCCACGTCCGGCAGCTCCTACCGGACAGCAGGCTCAGGGACCCCCTCGCACCTGCTTTCACTGCGGCCAGCCGGGGCACTGCGCCAACGCTTGCCCCCGGAAGGCGCAGGCGGGACAGCAGGGGCGCCCAGCTCAGCCCAGGGCACCACTTCAGGGCAGAGTGAACCACGTGATGGCCGAGTCAGCGGCCGAGGCTCCCAACGTGGTTATTGGTACGTTCATGGTTAATTCATATCCAGCTACAGTGCTTTTCGATACTGGTGCTACGCATTCCTTCATTACTCAGTCTTTTGTCGAGCATCATGGTATTCATACTAGTACATTAAAGAGGTGCCTGTTAGTATCTTCACCGGGAGGACAGTTGAGGTCTCACACTTACTGCCCGAGAGTCAGTGTTTCCTTGAGGGGAGTAGAGTTCTGTACTGATCTGATGGTGCTTGACACCAAGGGCATTGATGTCATTCTGGGAATGGAGACTCTGGCCAAGTGGGGAGTCCGGATAGATTGTGCTCAGAGGACAGTCTTGCTATTAGCTTCCAGTGGCCAAGAGGTTGTTATCAGTGCAGTGGAGCCTTCTGGATTTCTTCATCAGATGAAGGCTAGACCCACGGACGGTATTCGCGTGGTGTCTGAATTCCCGGATGTCTTTCCGGATGATCTGCCAGGTATGCCGCCTGAACGCGCCATTGAGTTTTGTATTGATCTCTTGCCTGGCACAGCTCCTATTGCAAAGCGGCCCTACCGTATGGCACCTATAGAGCATGAAGAAGTTAAGAAGACTATTGATGAGTTGCTAGCCAAGGGCTATATCCGTCGCAGCTTCTCTCCTTGGGCTTTTCCATTGTTGCTGGTAGATAAGAAGGATGGCTCGAAGAGGATGTGTGTGGATTATCGGGAGCTGAATGCAGTCACTATCAAGAACAAGCATCCACTGCCCCGTATTGAGGATCTCTTCGATTTGCTTCGAGGTGCTCGTATTTTCTCGAAGATTGATCTTCGCTCGGGTTATTTTCAGCTGAGGATCCGTCCTGGGGATATTCCGAAGACGGCATTCACCTGCAAGTACGGGCTATATGAGTATACAATCATGTCCTTCGGCTTGACTAATGCCCCGGCTTTCTTCATGCATCTGATGAACATGATTTTCATGGACTATCTGGATGTCTTTGTGGTGATTTTCATTGATGATATTCTGATCTTCTCCAAGACAGAAGAAGAGCATGAGGAGCATCTGAGACTCGTATTGCAGAGATTGAGAGAGCATCAGCTGTATGCCAAGTTCAGCAAGTGCGAGTTCTGGATTGACGAGGTTCCATTCCTCGGTCATGTTATCTCTCAAGGAGGCATTGCTGTTGATCCGAGCAAGGTGAAGGATGTGCTAGAGTGGGAGACACCGCAGACAGTAAAGGAAGTCAGGTCATTCTTGGGCTTAGCTGGATATTATCGGAGGTTCATTGAGAATTTCTCCAAGATCGCGAAGCCTCTGACTCCCTTGCTAGAGAAGAATGTGGCTTTCGTGTGGACTGATGAGCGTCAGAGGGCCTTTGATGAGCTGAAGAAAAGGCTGACTATGGCGCCAGTCCTGACTCTGCCAGACCAGACCAAGAGGTTCACGGTATATTGTGATGCTTCGAAGGATGGTCTTGGGTGTGTTCTAATGCAGGAAGGCAGAGTGATTGCTTATGCTTCACGGCAGCTATGTCGGCATGAGCTGAACTATCCCACTCATGATCTTGAGTTAGCCGCAGTTGTGCATGCTCTGAAGATTTAGAGGCATTACTTGTATGGGCAGCGGTGTGATATCTACACTGATCACAAGAGCCTCAAGTACATTTTCACGCAGAATGAGCTGAACATGCGGCAGAGAAGATGGCTAGAGTTAGTCAAGGATTATGACCTGGAGATTCATTATCATCCGGGCAAAGCCAATGTTGTAGCAGATGCTCTAAGCAGAAGAAGTTATGTCAACATGGCCGTGGCTTTCTAGATGCCTCCAGAGTTATGCGAGGAGTTCAAGCAGTTGAGTCTGGGCTTCTTGCATCATACTTCGAGTGCAGCGTTTGAGGCAGTACCGACTCTAGAGTCAGAGATCAAGCAGCATCAGAAAGATGATGAGAAGTTACAGGAGATCCGTGAGTTGCTCAAGAAGGGCAAGGCTCCTCATTTCAGAGAGGATGATCAGGGTACCTTGTGGTACAAGAACCGGATCTGCGTGCCAGATGTGAAGGATCTTCGGAAGTTGATCCTGAGTGAGGCCCATGATACAGCTTACTCTATTCATCCGGGCAGCACGAAGATGTACTATGATCTGAAGGAACGTTTCTGGTGGTATGGGATGAAGCATTCAGTGGCAGAGTACGTGGCTATTTGTGACACCTGTCAGCATGTCAAGGCTGAGCATCAAAGGCCAGCAGGTCTGTTACAGCCTTTGAAGATTCCAGAGTGGAAATGGGAGGAGATCACGATGGACTTCATTGCTGGATTGCCTCGTACTCAGAAAGGGTACAACTCCATATGGGTAGTAGTGGATCGACTGACGAAGGTTGCTCACTTCATTCCAGTGAACACTACTTACTCCGGTGCTAGACTTGCAGAGTTGTACATCTCTCGGATTGTCTGCTTGCATGGTGTGCCCAAGAAGATCATATCTGACAGAGGGTCTCAGTTCACTTCTCGGTTCTGGGAGCAGCTCCATGATTCACTGGATACGAAGCTGCGTTTCAGTACGGCTTATCACCCTCAGACAGATGGGCAGACAGAGAGAACCAACCAAGTGTTGGAGGATATGCTGAAAGCTTGTGCTATTCAGTATGGTACTAGTTGGGATAAGTGCCTGTCATATGCTGAGTTCTCATATAACAACAGCTATCAGGCCAGTTTGAAGAAGTCCCCCTTCGAGGCATTGTATGGCAGAAAGTGCAGGACTCCTCTCTATTGGGATCAGATTGGTGAGAAGCAGCTCTTTGGCCCTGAGATCATAGATGATGCAGAGCAGATGGTTCAGGCTGTGCGAGAAAATCTAAGGATTGCACAGAGCAGACAGAAGAGCTATGCTGATGGCAAACGGAGAGATCTGACCTTCAGTGTCGGTGATTATGTGTACCTGAAGGTGTCTCCCATGAGAGGAATCCGCAGATTCAATGTCAAGGGGAAGTTAGCACCTCGGTATGTGGGGCCATTCAAGGTGCTAGAAAGGAAAGGCGAAGTCGCTTATCTCCTGGAGTTACCTCTCAGCCTCTCGGGAGTCCATTATGTCTTCCATATATCTCAGCTGAAGAGATGTCTGCGAGTACCCGAGGAGCAGGCACCACTGGATGGAGTAAATGTGCAGGAGGACCTGACTTATACTGAGCATCCGGTGAAGATTCTGGAGACATCAGAGAGGGTTACTCGGAACAAGCGCATCAAGATGTGCAGAGTTCAGTGGAGTCATCACAGTGAAGCTGAGGCTACATGGGAGCGAGAAGATGAGCTGAGGAAGACATATCCAGATCTCTTTGCTAGCCAGCCCAGCTAAATCTCGGGGACGAGATTTCTTTAAGGGGGTAGGGTCTGTAACACCCTAATTTAAATTTCAGCATTTATTAATAAATTTAATTGGCTTTATTTAATTTTCTAAGGTTTATTGTGTTAGACTGGCATTTAATCTAAAATTTTGTTCCTTAAGTAATTAAAATTTTATTATAGGTTTAAATTTTGTTGTTGCATTCATGCTGGAGCATCTCTTTTATTTGTTTGAGTGTTAGTGTTGAATTCAAATTTGAATTTGAATTCGAATAGAATTAGTTTGGTTTGAATTAGGAAAAAAAAATAGAGGAAGAAACCAAACCCAAACCCAGGAAAACCCAACACAACCCAGTCCGGCCCATCACCCCCCCTTCCCTTTTTCCCGAGCCCAGCCCAAGGCAACCCAATCCTCTCCCCGCCCGGCCCAACTCGCCACCCCCCCCTCGGCCTGCCAGCGCCCAGCGCCCACGCAAGCCCCCGCTCACCCCGCGCCGAAGCTAGCAAACGCCCCCGGGCCCACCTGTCGGCGCTGCTCGCCCGCACGCCAGCGCCCGCGTCTCTCCCTTCCCTCTGCCAGCCCGGCCCAATGCGCCAGGGCAGTCAGCTTCCTCCGGATCCCGCTCGCGCAACTGCCGCCCGAACGTCTCGCCGGGGATCACGCCCGCGCCCCCACGGCACGCATCCCCAAGACCCCCGACTTGCCCTTTATTAACCCCCCAGCGGACCCCTGCGTCCCCATCTCCACCCCGCAGCCACCACCATCACCCTAGCGCTCCCTCGCCTCGCTCCGCCGTGCCGTCGCTCTACGCCGCTGGGATTTGGACACTCCGCCACACCAGGGCCCCGTCCAAGGAGAGCACCGGCTCCGCCTCGACTCCTAGAGTTTCCCCGGGGCCGCTGCACTCCGCTCCGACCCCTGCATCAACCTCGATGCCGACCTCCGCCACACGCCGCCGCGGAACCCCATCGCCGGCGCCGCTACATCACCTCTCCGTCCACTAAAACCCCTCGGTGAGCACCCTAGAGCCCCACGCCTCCGTTTGCGCCACTCCAATTAGGCCGTAGGCTAATCTGGCGCGCCGGGCACCGTGCGCCGTCGATGCTCCGCCGCACGCACCCTGCACCGCTGCGAGTCCCCAACCGAGCCGCAATCGCCCGACCTGAGGGCACAGATGGGTTACACGTTTTCCGCCGATGCTCCTTGACCCAACCGCGACGCAAATCGAGTCCGGGAATGCCGGATTCGGTTTGCTCCGGCGATCCCCCGCCGCGGAAGCGCGCCGCCGGCGCGTTCCGCCGCCGCCCCACACCCAAACCCTCTTGAACCGTCCGATCCGGAACCTGTGGTCAGGATTAGATCACCCCCCATTTAGATCCAAACCACCCGATCGCGATCCTACGGTCGAGATCTGTAGATACTGGTTCGGCCCGTTCTTTTTGCATAAGAGCCCCTGTCTTTTGTTAATATCAACCCGCCATCCAGTCACGTTCAAAAATATTTCCAGATAGGTTCGGTTTTTAACGAATAGAACCCTGAGCTTTTCCCTATTAGAACCCACAGTCCATCCTTGGCGGTTTTACACGCTAGCCCTTAGATCTAAGGTTTAATTATGTTTTAGTCCTCGGTTTTTGCAGAAAACCCCCTGGAAACTTAGTTTTTCTCGCAGATAAGCCCCTGAACCTTGTTTTTAGCCTAGATAATGTGTTTTAGCTCCGATTTAAGCGTTCTTTATGTCCACGTGATCATTGTAATGCGTAGAATAGTTTTAGACTAGTTTAGTGTGCTGTTTTTATGTATTGATGTATTGTTTCTTAGTTTTTGTTAGTGTTTGCTTGTATGCTTATTAATGTGCACTGTTTTGCCCATGTGTTCGTGAGTAGACGTCGAGCTACCGGAGGAGCCCCAGTACCAGTACCCGGAGCAGCCGTCTTCCGAGCACTTTGAGCAGCAATAGGAGTAGTACGAGGAAGGCAAGTATAACATGAACAACCTATCACTTTTAAATACATTTTCATACTGCATTTTAATACTGTATGCCTATAAGGACCTTCCTAGCCACTTTATATCCTTTATATATACCTTTGGGTTGCATTTTGGTTAGTTGTGCTAGGTTGCTACGTTATAACACACTCTGGTCCTTTTTAATTAATTTGATTAATGGTTTACTTGAACTTAATTCTGAGAGTGGCCCTTTGTGTGGATGAGTGGCTCACGTCTCGTTAAAAGATGGTTTTTGTAGAAACATGGTTTAGGGGGCTAGCACGGTGCTTAGTGCTTGGTTGGCCACTCTCCATAAGGACCGGTTCATAGAGCGACAACCTGGGACAACAGCGCTACCACAAGGCTAGAATGGGATAGACTTGGCTTACTAATTAGGTCTTTTTGGATTGGAGTAACTTACCTGCGGGGCAAGAGTAGTAAGCTTCAATGGTCCCTACTCCTCCGGCTGGTCTGTGCTTGGTTTGCGTACCTGTGCTTGTACCACCGTGAGGTGGGCCCCATCATCGCTGACCTAACTCTCGCGGTTACGCCTTACCAACGAGATTCTTTGTAACGGCCTCGTAGTGAGTCGCTGGCCATCTCACCTAAGGAAGTGTGATGAACAACTAGCGTAGCTCACGACTTGTGGGTAAAGATGTGAAACCTCTGCAGAGTGTAAAACTGGTATACTAGCCGTGCTCACGGTTATGAGCGGCCCAGATCCTCCTTTTGATTAGTGGGGTTACCTCCTTCCGACGAGGGAGGTGCCTCTCGGGGTTACCTTGGTGGCTTGGTTTCGGTTTGGTTCCCAGTAGTAACATGATTAATTCTGATTAATTGCTATGTAACTGGGTTATGGTAATTCATCAACTCGTAGTAAATAGCTTTAATAAAATTTTGCCAAGATTAAAAGCTAATGCAGTTTAGTCAGCCAACCTAGAGCCTCATAGTTTGTGTTATACTTGTTGAGTACAAGTTGTGTACTCACTCTCGCCTCTTCTCTACTTTTTCCTCTTGGCTACGCTACTGCTGCTCAGTTCTTGCTGACACGAGGGAGTTCGTCCAGCGCTACCAGGACTACGAGGACTTCTAGGCGTTCGTCTCCCAGTCGACGTCCCTGTGGCGCCCTACTCAGTTTCGGAGAGTCTTTATCGTATTTGTACTTCGCTTCCGCTGTATCAGACATTTTTGTCATTAATGTAATAAATAACATTCGTATTCGCTTTATTATGTCTTTTTACGTGATATGTGCTATGATATACTGTTCATTCTGTTGCATATACGTGTGACTTGATCCTGGCACGTATATGATTGCTCGGTTTATGTTCTTTTATAAACCGGGTGTTACAAGCTCAAAAGAATATATCTATATTAGAACATGAACAAGCAATTTTTAGGATTTTCAAAATAAAAAGCATCACCACTTAGCCCAACCAACTTGTACATTAAAGCATGACAAGCAAAAACCAGCAAGTACCTACACCAGTGAGCTCTCTCCGATACAAGGATCTTTTAACAAGCTTGATTACTCATGCCCTCAGGTCTTGCAGGTTAAAACATATTGCATTTGAAACTCAAACAAGCCTTTTGTTCTGTGCCAGGGGTTATTTGCTTATCAGGCCACTTCTTACCAACCAATGCTAAGCCTAGGTCCGTTGAACCATCAGAAGCTTAAAGCAAGGTTTTGGTCATTCACAGCCTAGTCCAAGTTCATGCTAAAGTGCAATAGCAAGCAGTCCCGAACTAGATCAGTGAGACAAAACAAACCCACCTAGATCTTTTCATTATAGCACAGCATGGACATCATTCAGATTTTAATGTAATTTAGCACAAGATTATCATATAAGCATTGAGACTCGAGCTGCATAAATGATTCCAAGAAAAGGATATAGCTACTGTAACACCCGGTTTATAAAAGAACATAAACCGAGCAATCATATACGCGCCAGGATCAAGTCACACGTATATACAACAGAATGAACAGTATATCATAGCACATATCACGAATAAGACATAATAAATCGAAATACGAATGTTATTTATTACATTAATGACAAAATGTCTGATACAGCGGAAGCGAATTACAAATACGATAAAAGCTCTCCGAAGCTGAGCAGGGCGCCACAGGGACGTCGACTGGGAGACGAACGCCTAGAAGTCCTTGTAGTCCTGGTAGCGCTGAGCGAACTCCCTCGTGTCGGCAGGAACTGAGCAGCAGTAGCGTAGCCAAGAGGAAAAAGTAGAGAAGAGGCAAGAGTGAGTACACAACTTGTACTCAACAAGTATAACACAAACTATGAGGCTCTAAGGTTGGCTGACTCAACTGCATTAGCTTTTAGGTGTTGGCAAAATTTTATTAAAGCTATTTACTATGAGTTGATGAATTACCACTAACCCAGTTACATAGTAATTAATCAGAATTAATCATGTTACTACTGAGAACCAAACCAAAACCAAGCCACCAAGGTAACCCCGAGAGGCACCTCCCTCGTCGGAAGGAGACAACCCCACTAATCAAAAGGAGGATCTGGGCCGCTCATAACCGTGAGCACAGCTAGTATACCAGTTTTACACTCTGCAGAGGTTGCACATCTTTACCCACAAGTCGTGAGCTACGCTAGAGGTTCATCACACTTCCTTAGGTGAGATGACTAGCGACTCACTACGAGGCCGTTACAAAGAATCTCGTTGGTAAGGCGTAACCGCGACAGTTAGGTCAGCGACGATGGGGCCCACCTCACGGGGGTAGAAGCATAGATACGCAAACCAAGCACAGACCAGCCGGAGGAGCAGGGACCATTGAAGCTTACTACTCTTGCCCCACAGGTAAGTTACTCCAAACCCAAAAGACCTAATTAGTAAGCCAAGTCTATCCCATTCTAGCCTTGTGGTAGCGCTGTTGTCCCAGGTTGTCGCTCTCTGAACCGGTCCTTATGGAGAGTGGCCAACCAAGCACTAAGCACCGTGCTGGCCCCCTAAACCATGTTTCTACAAAAACCATCTTTTAACGAGACGTGAGCCACTCATCCACACAGAGGGCCACTCTCAGAATTGAGTTCAAGTAAACCATTAATCAAATTAATTAAAAAGGACCAGATTGTGTTATAGCATAGCAACCTAGCACAACTAACCAAAATGCAACCCAAAGGTATATATAAGGGATATAAAGTGGCTAGAACAGTCCTTATAGGCATACAATATTAAATGCAGTATGAAATTGTATTTAAAAGTGATAGGTTGTTCATGTTACACTTGCCTTCCTCGTACTACTCCTGCTGCTGCTCAAAGTGCTCAGAAGATGGTTGCTCCGGGTACTGGTACTGGGGCTCCTCAGATGGATCAACGTCTACTCACGAACACATGGCCAAAACAATGCACAATAATAAGCATACAAGCATACACTAATAAAAACTAAGAGACAATACATCAATACATAGAAACAGCACAAAGAACTAGTCTAAAGCTATTCTACACGTTACAACGATCGCGTGGACATAAAGAACGCTGAAAACGGAGCTAAAACGCATAAACTAGGCCTAAAACAAGGTTCAGGGGCTTTTCTGCGAGAAAAACTAAGTTCCAGGGGGTTTTCTGCAAAAACTGAGGACTAAAACATAATTAAACATTAAATCTAACGGCTAACGTGCAACAACACAAGGCCTGGACTGCGGGTGCTAATTTGGAAAAACTCAAGGGCTTAAGTGAATAAAACAGGGCCAAACCGTAATTATTTTTGAATAGATCACGACCGCGGGTTGATTAGCAATAAAGGAAGGGGCTCTTTAGAAAGATTACTAGGCGAAAGGGTATCTTCTAATCTGGGCCGCCGGTTTTGGATCTGACGGCCCGGATCAGGTATGGATCGGTTCTAATCGCATCCGTTGGGTTCTAATCGGGCGGTTCAGGGGACTTGGCTGCGCGGGAGGCGTCGGGACGTCGCCGGAGACCAAGCTCCGCGGCGGCGCTGCGCGGGAGCTCGCCGGACATGGCCAAACTTGGCCGTCCGGGGGTCAAATCGACCCGTTTTTGTGTCTGGGGTGACCTACGGGGCACGTGTAGTCCACCTGGGCTCTAAACGGAGCTCGGGGAGGCTCGTGGCGGCGCCAGCATGGGCGGCGGCGGGTCCGCGCAGCGGAGACTCGCCGGCGCGAGCGTTCCGGCCACTAGAACATCCTACGTGACCAGATTCTAGCACAAAACATAAAGGGGCACCAGGGTTGTGCTCACCTAGCACCGAATCGGGCAGTCGGGTGGCGTAGAAGGGTTATCGGCGTCGGTCCGGTGGCGGCGCACGGGCGGAGCTCGGTGACGAGGTCGGCGCAGGGCTCCTCCTAGCCTTCTGATCCATCGAGGTGATGCGGACTCGAGCTACGAGCGAGAACCGCGGATCAGCGGGGCACGAGGATCAAAGGAAGCGAGCGAACGCTCAGAATTGGTCTCACCGGCGGCGGCGACGTCGTACGCGATTCCGGCGCTGGCAAGGGTCCGGGGCCGGGCAGCAAGCTTGGAGAGCCTCCTGGACTAGGGGCAAAGCTTTTGCGTGGCTCCGCTGAGGTTGGGGCATGGCGGAGCGGTGAGGACGCGGCGGCACAGGGGACTCGGCGCGGTGGAGCAGAGCGGGGTGGTGGCTAGGGTTTGGGCGGCGCACTGGTGGATGGAAAGGGAGCAGGGGTGGCGTGGGAGCCAATTAAAGGCCGGGCGGGATCTCGGCATGCACGCCAAGGTAGGAAACCGGCGAGGTTACGGCCACGGATCTCGGTGGGATAAGCGCTGGCCGTTGCCCGGCGCGAGTGCGGGGGAGAAGACGGGGCCGACAAGCGGGCCCCGCTGGTCAGCGGCGAAGCGCGTGGCGCGGGCTGAGCTGGGTGACGCGCGGAGCGGGCCGGGGCGCGTGCGCGCGGGGGGAGGCAGGCCTGCGGCGTGGGCCGTGCAGAGCTGGGCCAAGCGGGAGCTTGCGCGGGCAGCGCTGGCAGGCCGAGCGGGGGGGTGGCGAGTTGGGCCCAGGAAAGGAGTGGTGGGCTGCGGGTTTTGGGTTTTCTGGGCTGGTATTCCTTTTCTAATTCTAACTCTATTTCCTATTTCTACTTCAAACAAAGTTTGAATTCAAATAAAAATTTGAATTCAAACCACACACAAACAATTAAAACTATGCACCAGCATGAATGCAACACAAAAAAAATTTAAACCTATGATAAATCTTAATTACTTAAGGAACAAAAATTAAGATTAAATGCAAGTCTAACACAATAAACCTTAGAAATTTGAATAAGGCCATTTAAATTTATTAATAAATGCGGGAATTTAAATTAGGGTGTTACAGACCCTACCCCCTTAAAGAAATCTCGTCCCCGAGATTTAGCTGGGCTGGCTAGCAAAGAGATCTGGATATGTCTTCTTCAGCTCATCTTCTCGCTCCCATGTAGCCTCAGCTTCACTGTGATGACTCCACTGAACTCTGCACATCTTGATGCGCTTGTTCCGAGTAACCCTCTCTGATGTCTCCAGAATCTTCACCGGATGCTCAGTATAAGTCAGATCTTCCTTCACATCTACTCCATCCAGTGGTGCCTGCTCCTCGGGTACTCGTAAACACCTCTTCAGCTGAGGTATATGGAACACATCATGAACTCCTGAGAGGCTAGTGGGCAACTCCAGGCGATAAGCAACTTCGCCTTTCCTCTCTAGCACCTTGAATGGCCCCACATACCGGGGTGCTAACTTCCCCTTGACATTAAATCTGTGGATTCCTCTCATCGGAGACACCTTCAGGTACACATAATCACCGACACTGAAAGTCAGGTCTCTCCGTTTGCCATCTGCATAGCTCTTTTGCCTGCTCTGTGCAATCCTCAGATTTTCTCGCACAGCCTGAACCATCTGCTCTGCATCATCTATGATCTCAGGGCCAAAGAGCTGCTTCTCACCAATCTGATCCCAATAAAGAGGAGTCCTGCACTTTCTGCCATACAATGCCTCGAAGGGGGACTTCTTCAGACTGGCCTGATAGCTGTTGTTATATGAGAACTCAGCATATGACAGGCACTTATCCCAACTAGTACCGTACTGAATGGCACAAGCTCTCAGCATATCCTCCAACACTTGGTTGGTTCTCTCTGTCTGCCCATCTGTCTGAGGATGATAAGCCGTACTGAAACGCAGCTTCGTATCCAACGAATCATGGAGCTGCTCCCAGAACCGAGAAGTGAACTGAGACCCTCTGTCAGATATAATCTTCTTGGGCACACCATGTAAGCAGACAATCCGAGAGATGTACAACTCTGCCAGTCTAGCACCGGAGTAAGTAGTGTTCACCGGGATGAAGTGAGCAACCTTCGTCAATCGATCCACTACTACCCATATGGAGTTGTACCCTTTCTGAGTACGAGGCAATCCAACAATGAAGTCCATAGTGATTTCCTCCCATTTCCACTCTGGAATCTTCAAAGGCTGTAACAGACCTGCTGGCCTCTGATGCTCAGCTTTGACACGCTGACAGGTGTCACCAATAGCCATGTACTCTGCCACTGAACGCTTCATCCCATACCACCAGCAACGTTCCTTCAGATCATAGTACATCTTCGTGCTGCCCCGGATGAATAGAGTATGCTGTATCATGGGCCTCACTCAGAATCAACTTCCGGAGATCCATCACATCTGGCACACAGATCCGGTTCTTGTACCACAAGGTACCCTGATCATCCTCTCTGAAATGAGGAGCCTTGCCCTTCTTGAGCAACTCAGGAATCTCCTGCAGCTTCTCATCATCTTTCTGATGCTTCCTGATCTCTGACTCAAGAGTCGGTACTGCCTTAAATGCTGCACTGGAAGTATGATGCAAGAAGCCCAGACTCAACTGCTCGAACTCCTCACATAACTTTGGAGGCATCTGGAAAGCCACGGCCATGTTGACATAACTTCTCCTGCTCAAAGCATCTGCTACAACATTGGCCTTGCCTGGATGATAGTGAATCTCCAAGTCATAATCCTTGACTAACTCTAGCCATCTTCTCTGCCGCATGTTTAGCTCATTCTGTGTGAAAATGTACTTGAGGCTCTTGTGATCAGTGTAGATATCACACCGCTGTCCATACAAGTAATGCCTCCAAATCTTCAGAGCATGTACAACTGCGGCTAACTCAAGATCATGAGTGGGATAATTCAGCTCATGCCGACGTAACTGCCGTGAAGCATAAGCAATCACTCTGCCCTCCTGCATCAGAACACACCCAAGACCATCCTTTGAAGCATCACAATACACCATGAATCTCTTCGTCTGGTCTGGCAGAGTCAGGACTGGCGCCGTAGTCAACCTTTTCTTCAGCTCATCAAAGGCCCTCTAACGCTCATCAGTCCACACGAAAGTCACATTTTTCTCCAGCAAAGAAGTCAAAGGCTTCATGATCTTGGAGAAATTCTCAATGAACCTCCGATAATATCCAGCTAAGCCCAAGAATGACCTGACTTCCTTTACTGTCTGCGGTGTCTCCCACTCGAGTACATCCTTCACCTTGCTCGGATCAACAGCAATGCCTCCCTGAGAGATAACATGACCGAGGAATGGCACCTCGTCAATCCAGAACTCGCACTTGCTGAACTTGGCATACAGCTGATGCTCCCTCAGTCTCTGCAATACGAGTCTCAGATGCTCCTCAAGCTCTTCTTCTGTCTTGGAGAAGATCAGAATATCATCAATGAAAATCACCACAAAGACATCCAGATAGTCCATGAAAACCATGTTCATCAGATGCATGAAGAAAGCCGGGGCATTAGTCAAGCCGAAGGACATGACCGTATACTCATATAGCCCGTACTTGCAGGTGAATGCCGTCTTCGGAATATCCCCAGGACGGATCCTCAGCTGAAAATAACCCGAGCGAAGATCAATCTTCGAGAATATACGAGCACCTCGAAGCAGATCGAAGAGATCCTCAATACGGGGTAGTGGATGCTTGTTCTTGATAGTGACTGCATTCAGCTCCCGGTAATCAACACACATTCTCTTCGAGCCATCCTTCTTATCTACCAACAACAATGGAAAAGCCCAAGGAGAGAAGCTGCGACGGATATAGCCCTTGGCTAGCAACTCATCAATAGTCTTCTTTACTTCTTCATGCTCTATAGGTGCCATATGGTAGGGCCGCTTTGCAATAGGAGCTGTGCCAGGCAAGAGATCAATACAAAACTCAATGGCGCGTTCAGGCGGCATACCTGGCAGATCATCCGGAAAGACATCCGGGAATTCAGACACCACGCGAATACCGTCCGTGGGTCTAGCCTCGATCTGATGAAGAAGTCCAGAAGGCTCCACTGCACTGATAACGACCTCTTGGCCACTGGAAGCTGATAGCAAGACTGTCCTCTGAGCACAATCTATCCGGACTCCCCACTTGGCCAGAGTCTCCATTCCCAGAATGACATCAATGCCCTTGGTGTCTAGCACCATCAGATCAGTACAGAACTCTACTCCCCTCAAGGAAACACTGACTCTCGGGCAGTAAGTGTGAGACCTCAACTGTCCTCCCGGTGAAGATACTAACAGGCACCTCTTTAATGTGCTAGTATGAATACCATGATGCTCGACAAAAGACTGAGTAATGAAGGAATGCGTAGCACCAGTATCGAAAAGCACTGTAGCTGGATATGAATTAACCATGAATGTACCAATAACCACGTTGGGAGCCTCGGCCGCTGACTCGGCCGTCACGTGGTTCACTCTGCCCTGAAGTGGCGCCCTGGGCTGAGCTGGGCGCCCCTGCTGTCCCGCCTGCGCCTTCCGGGGGCAAGCGTTGGCGTAGTGCCCCGGCTGGCCGCAGTGAAAGCAGGTGCGAGGGGGTCCCTGAGCCTGCTGTCCGGTAGGAGCTGCCGGATGTGGAGCCTGCGGTGCCGGTGGAGCAGCACGAGCCGGAGGTGCCAGTAACCTCGGGCCCTGACCTGCCTGCTGCTGTCGAGGCGGGTACTGCTGTGGTGGCCTCTACTGGTACTGCTGAGGAGGCCGGTACTGAGGCTGCTGGTACTGCTAGGGCTGCTGGAGGCGAGGACGAGTGTTGCTGCCGGAAGCAACAGGGACGATCTTCCTCTTCTTGTCCTCCATCTCCAAGTGCTTGCGCTCAGTGTTGAGCGCGCTGTCAACCAGATGGTTGAAGTCGTCGAAGCGGAGGTTGAGCAGCACGTACTGGAGGTAGTCCTCAAGACCCTCCATGAAGTGCTCCTGCTTCTTGCGGTCATCCGCAACATCGGCAGGGGCGTAGCGGGCAAGCTGCAGAAAGCGATCACGATACTCCGTGACCGACATAGTCCCCTGAATTGACAAAGATAGATAGATATCGAAAGATTAACTCAAGATTCATAAGGATAGAACAAGGGGCATTAGCTCAAAAGAAACCGCTGAATGATTATATTCGAAAATACCTACTTCAGTGCAAGTAACTCCTTCTGCTTCATCTTCATAACGCCCGTGGGGACGATGTGGCTGCGGAAACGCTCCCTGAACTAGAGCCAAGTGAGAGACTCGCGGTCATGAACTGGGTGGGACTCCCACCAGTCCAAAGCTGCCCCTCGCAGCTGTCCTGCTGCGTACAGAACTCTCTCCCGATCATCGCACTAGGCGATGTCCAGCTGACGCTCCACTGCACGGAGCCAGTCGTCGGCCTGAAGAGGGTCAGACGTGTGAGAAAACATCGGCGTGTGACCTCTCAGGAACTCAGCACGCCTGTCACGAGGCTGCGGCGGTGGAGGAGGCGGAGGCTGAGTGTGAGCCTGCTGAAGAGCCTGAACAGTGTTGTTCAGGGTGGCCATCATCTGCATCTGGAGCTGGAAGTACTGCTCCGGAGTCAAAGGCGGCGGCATCGGGATCCCGGTCCCCTGGGTGTTCTAACTCTGGTTGTTCTGCCCCTGCTGGTCAGAACCACGCCTGGTGTTCACCATCTGATTTTGGACAAAAGATTTCACGAGTAAGGATATTGCAGGAATAAATTCAGATGGATATGACAACTCTTTGCGGAAAAAGACTCAGACATGATAAAGTAGACAGGATAGAGTGGACTATTTTACCCCCAACGATCTAACTCATTTTATTAATTAGTTAACTTTAACATCTGAGTGATTTTCTTTAAACAAATTTAAACTACTAAGCTATGCAATCATTCAAAAATCCAAATCAAACATGTAGTATAATAACAAGCAGACAATTTTCACAACTTAGCCGAGTTTAGCATACGACTCGACTAACACAATGCGTCGCGGAACGTGCTATCGTATTATTATAAAAAGGTCACCTAGCTATACTCATGGTGGTCAGATGACTGATTTCAGGCCAAATCTACGAAAACTATTCTTCAGAGAGAGAAATCAAGGCAAGAAGGGTAAAAAGTCAAAGAAGTCAAGGGGTATAATAGTAAAATAATTTCAGCAGGCAACGATTGGTGAGAAGAAGTCCTAAAACTCGACCAATTCTATCTAGGCTTCGTCCTACAGTCGATACGGCTCTGATACCACTCTGTAACACCCGGTTTATAAAAGAACATATACCGAGCAATCATATACGTGCCAGGATCAAGTCACACGTATATACAACAGAATGAACAGTATATCATAGCACATATCACGAATAAGACATAATAAATCGAAATACGAATGTTATTTATTACATTAATGACAAAATGTCTGATACAGCGGAAGCGAAGTACAAATACGATAAAAACTCTCCGAAGCTGAGCAGGGCGCCACAGGGACGTCGACTGGGAGACGAACGCCTAGAAGTCCTCGTAGTCCTAGTAGCGCTGAGCGAACTCCCTCGTGTCGGCAGGAACTGAGCAGCAGTAGCGTAGCCAAGAGGAAAAAGTAGAGAAGAGGCAAGAGTGAGTACACAACTTGTACTCAACAAGTATAACACAAACTATGAGGCTCTAAGGTTGGCTGACTCAAAAGCATTAGCTTTTAGGTGTTGGCAAAATTTTATTAAAGCTATTTACTACGAGTTGATGAATTACCATTAACCCAGTTACATAGTAATTAATCAGAATTAATCATGTTACTACTGAGAACCAAACCAAAACCAAGCCACCAAGGTAACCCCGAGAGGCACCTCCCTCGTCGGAAGGAGACAACCCCACTAATCAAAAGGAGGATCTGGGCCGCTCATAACCGTGAGCACGGCTAGTATACCAGTTTTACACTTTGCAGAGGTTGCACATCTTTACCCACAAGTCGTGAGCTACGCTAGAGGTTCATCACACTTCCTTAGGTGAGATGACTAGCGACTCACTACGAGGCCGTTACAAAGAATCTCGTTGGTAAGGCGTAACCGCGAGAGTTAGGTCAGCGACGATGGGTCCCACCTCACGGGGGTACAAGCACAGGTACGCAAACCAAGCACAGACCAGCCGGAGGAGCAGGGACCATTGAAGCTTACTACTCTTGCCCCGCAGGTAAGTTACTCCAAACCAAAAAGACCTAATTAGTAAGCCAAGTCTATCCCATTCTAGCCTTGTGGTAGGGCTGTTGTCCCAGGTTGTCGCTCTATGAACCGGTCCTTATGGAGAGTGGCCAACCAAGCACTAAGCACCGTGCTGGCCTCCTAAACCATGTTTCTACAAAAACCATCTTTTAACGAGACGTGAGCCACTCATCCACACAGAGGGCCACTCTCAGAATTAAGTTCAAGTAAACCATTAATCAAATTAATTAAAAAGGACCAGAGTGTGTTATAGTGCAGCAACCTAGCACAACTAACCAAAATGCAACCCAAAGGTATATATAAGGGATATAAAGTGGCTAGAACAGTCCTTATAGGCATACAATATTAAATGCAGTATGAAATTGTATTTAAAAGTGATAGGTTGTTCATGTTACACTTGCCTTCCTCATACTGCTCCTGCTACTGCTCAAAGTGCTCGGAAGACGGCTGCTCCGGGTACTGGTACTGGGGCTCCTCAGATGGATCAACGTCTACTCACGAACACATGGCCAAAACAATGCACAATAATATGCATACAAGCATACACTAATAAAAACTAAGAGACAGTACATCAATACATAGAAACAGCACAAATAACTAGTCTAAAGCTATTCTACGCGTTACAACGATCGCGTGGACATAAAGAACGCTGAAAACGGAGCTAAAACGCATAAACTAGGCATAAAACAAGGTTCAGGGGCTTTTCTGCGAGAAAAACTAAGTTCCAGGGGGTTTTCTTCAAAAACTGAGGACTAAAACATAATTAAACATTAAATCTAAGGGCTAACGTGCAACAACACAAGGCCTGGACTGCGGGTGCTAATTTGGAAAAACTCAGGGGCTTAAGTGAATAAAACAGGGCCAAACCGTAATTATTTTTGAATAGATCAGGACCGCGGGTTGATTAGCAATAAAGGAAGGGGCTCTTTAGAAAGATTACTAGGTGAAAGGGTATCTTCTAATCTGGGCCGCTGGTTTTGGATCTGACGGCCCGGATCAGGTATGGATCGGTTCTAATCGCATCCGTTGGGTTCTAATCGGGCGGTTCAGGGGACTTGGGTGCGCGGGAGGCGGCGGGACGTCGCCGGAGACCAAGTTCCGCGGTGGTGCTGCGCGGGAGCTCGCCGGACTTGGCCAAACTTGGCCGTCCGGGGGTCAAATCGACCCGTTTTTGGATCTGGGGTGACCTACGGGGCACGTGTAGTCCACCTGGGCTCTAAACGGAGCTCGGGGAGGCTCGTGGCGACGCCAGTATGGGCGGCGGTGGGTCCGCGCGGAGAAGACTCGCCGGCGTGAGTGTTCCGGCCACTGGAACATCCTACGTGACCAAATTCTAGCGCAAAACGTAAAGGGGAACCAGGGTTGTGCTCACCTAGCACCGAATCGGGCAGGCGGGTGGCGTAGAAGGGTTATCGGCGTCGGTCCGGCGGCGGCGCACGGGTGGAGCTCGGTGACGAGGTCGGCGCAGGGCTCCTCCTGGCCTTCTGATCCGTCGAGGTGATGCGGACTCGAGCTGCGAGCGAGAACCGCGGATCTGCGGGCACGAGGATCAAAGGAAGCGAGCGAACGCTCGGAATTGGTCTCACCGGCGGCGGCGACGTCGTACGCGATTCCGGCGCTGGCAAGGGTCCGGGGCCGGGCAGCAAGCTTGGAGAGCCTCCTGGACTAGGGGCAAAGCTTTTGCGTGGCTCCGCTGAGGCTGGGGCACGGCGGAGCGGTGAGGACGCGGCGGCGCAGGGGACTCGGCGCGGTGGTGGCTAGGGTTTGGGCGGCGCACTGGTGGATGAAAAGGGAGCAGGGGTGGCGTGGGGACCAATTAAAGGCCGGGCGGGATCTCGGCGTGTGCGCCAAGGTAGGAAACCGGCGAGGTTACGGCCACGGATCTCGGTGGGATAAGCGCTGGCCGTTGCCCGGCGCGAGTGCGGGGGAGAAGACGGGGCCGACAAGCGGGCCCCGCTGGTCAGCGGCGAAGCGCGTGGCGCGGGCTGAGCTGGGTGACGCGCGGAGCGGGCCGGGGCACGTGCGCGCGGGGGGAGGCAGGCCTGCGGCGTGGGCCGTGCAGAGCTGGGCCAAGCGGGAGCTTGCGCGGGCAGCACTGGCAGGCCGAGCGGGGGGGTGGCGAGTTGGGCCCAGGAAAGGAGTGGTGGGCTGCGGGTTTTGGGTTTTCTGGGCTGGTTTTCCTTTTCTAATTCTAACTCTATTTCCTATTTCTACTTCAAACAAAGTTTGAATTCAAATAAAAATTTGAATTCAAACCACACTCAAACAATTAAAACTATGCACCAGCATGAATGCAACACAAAAAAAATTTAAACCTATGATAAATCTTAATTACTTAAGGAACAAAAATTTAGATTAAATGCAAGTCTAACACAATAAACCTTAGAAATTTGAATAAAGCCATTTAAATTTATTAATAAATGCGGGAATTTAAATTAGGGTGTTACAGCTACCAGGCATGTACAAGATAGTAAAAGCAAAGTCAGCCTACACATACTAGTAGCCAAGTAAAGCGGTGACCATATTTCAGATTTTCAAAAGAATAAAAGCCATGCTCGGTATCAGATATTCAACATATTCAAATGAGCCTAACCACACAAGGTCACCAGCATCCACACCTCAAAATATATACACGAAACACAAGTAGAAGCTACTAAGCATACAAGGAAGCTAGTGCAAGTGATAAACGCATATACTGTATGATGATGCAATGGTGGGTTTGAATATTACCAATCAAATTGGCTGTTGACGAGCCAATGGTTAATATCCTGCCTGGTCCGTACTTGCCATAATGCACATCTGTTGTCGTAGAGAGCTCTTCAAATGCTTTGTCGACGTGGATGAAGTAACCGATGTTGATCGCATCGAAGGAGCACAGAAGCTGAATCAGCCGGCTGATGTGACGAATGCCCTGACCCTCTATCCGCGGGGGTCGGGCGAGATGGACCCCGTCCGCAGGGGTCGGGCGAGGCGGACCCGTCCGTAGGCGACGAATGCCCTGACCCTGTAGAAGCCTAATTCGCCGATGTCGATGGTGTCGCAGGAACGGGAATAGCCGATGACGATGACGATGCAGAAGTACTGTTGGCCAGATCGATCGGCTAATGTATCAGACACTCCCACGCCCACATGGGAGAAGAAGTAGCCGATGTCGATGGCCGGAACTGCGAAGGAGCGGAAGTAGCCGATGGCGAAGAAGCTGTAGGAGCACCAGTGGTAGTTCTTCATCCCGACAAAAAATTTTGTATGGGTCTCCATATTTCATCACCAAATCTCCTCTTATGCCCCCCCCCCCCCCCGAGCTGGATCCTTCATGTATTGGAGGAGATCGGCTCTCCAATCGGCCGTGCCCAATTCACTATGAACAAGAGAATTCAGACGTTTTGCCGCCGATTGCTGGAATCGACTGTGTTTGGGGCTGATCTGCCCATCAGCCCGGACTCAGATGTTAGCTATGCAGCTAATTTGTTCTGCTACTATTTCTTTTGACTTTCTTTTTCTAAAGGCGATGCTGGTGCACCGGCTTTTCTGGGCCCCGTTGGCATCGCATCGGCTGGGGCTGATCGCTTAGATCGGCCACTACAGGGCATGATCCCGTAGAATTAATGAAGCCTACAGGACATCATGTCGTGTCACGTCTTTAGCTCCTGCAGCTGAATCAATCTGCGGCTTGCGCTTCCAGACCAAACTGCGCCTTGACCGTAGGTTTGGTATTTCTGAGATCTCGTTGAACTTTTCCAGCAGCTGAAGGTAGTCCCCTTTGGCTTGTTTGAGACTGCGCAGGCGTTGGACCCTGCGCTTCTGCGACCTCGACTGTCCTCCTGGGCACCACCTTGGCAGGTGGCATTCGTCACGGCACTGCCAGAATGAGTTTATTCTGTGAGGCCAATGGATAAGACCAGCCTCAACCCGTTTTTTGTCGCTTCGATCAGATCACAGTCTTCCGGCGCGATCCCTGAGATCGGCTCTTGTCCTTCCGCATCCCAGGCGATCATTTCTGTGAGTGAAACCTCGCTGGAGTCATCTGCACAGACTACCTCCACTTCGTCGCCATCCCATTGAACCAAACACTGGTGCATTGTGGAAGGAACACAACAATTGGCGTGAATCCAATCCCTCCCAAGCAGCACTGTGTACGTACTCTTACTGTTGACGATGAAGAACGAGGTTGGGACGGTCTTGCGGCCAACTGTCAATTCCACATTGAGGACTCCCTTTGCCTCCGACGGCTGCCCATTGAAATCATTGAGCATTACGTTGGTTTTGATAAGGTCAGCAGCAGAACGACCCAATCGGCGCAGCACTGAATACGGCATCAAATTAACTGCAGCGCCGGTGTCGATCAACATCCTGTTCACAGGCTTGCCATCGATGAGACCCTTGAGATATAACCCCTCCAGATGCTTGTAGCTCTTCTCCTTATGCTTCTCGAAGATGATCGGTTGGGGACCCAGATCCAGCTGTGCGACGGCCAACTCCTCCGATTGGGGGGCCCGAAACTCTGATGGGAGCAAGAACACCATATTCACATCAGCCGATGGCCTCTCATCGGCTTTTAGCTGCTTAGGACGCCACTCCCTCCTTGGAGGGCGCCTTTCCACCCTTCGCGGGTGCCTGACTTGCTCTGTGAGATCCGGACGAGCCTTCCTGTAACACCCGGTTTATAAAAGAACATAAACCGAGCAATCATATACGTGCCAGGATCAAGTCACACGTATATACAACAGAATGAACAGTATATCATAGCACATATCACGTAAAAAGATATAATAAAGCGAATACGAATGTTATTTATTACAATAATGACATAAATGTCTGATACAGCGGAAGCGAAGTACAAAATACGATAAAAGCTCTCCGAAGCTGAAGCAGGGCGCCACAGGGACGTCGACTGGGAGACGAACACCTAGAAGTCCTCGTAGTCCTGGTAGCGCTGGACGAACTCCCTCGTGTCGGCAGGAACTGAGCAGCAGTAGCGTAGCCAAGAGGAAAAAGTAGAGAAGAGGCAAGAGTGAGTACACAACTTGTACTCAACAAGTATAACACAAACTATGAGGCTCTAAGGTTGGCTGACTCAACTGCATTAGCTTTTAAGGGTTGGCAAAATTTTATTAAAACTTTTTACTACGAGTTGATGAGTTACCATTAACCCAGTTACATAGTAATTAATCAGAATTAACCATGTTACTACTGAGATCCAAACCAAAACCAAGCCACCAAGGTAACCCCGAGAAGCACCTCCCTCGTCGGAAGGAGATAACTTCACTAATCAAAAGGAGGATCTGGGCCGCTCATAACCGTGAGCACGGCTAGTATACCAGTTTTACACTCTGCAGAGGTTGCACATCTTTACCCACAAGTCGTGAGCTACGCCAGTTGTTCATCACACTTCCTTAGGTGAGATGGCCAGCGACTCACTACGAGGCCTTTAAAAAGAATCTCGTTGGTAAGGCGTAACCGCGAGAGTTAGGTCGGCGACGATGGGGCCCACCTCCGGGGGTACAAGCACAGGAGCGCAATCCAAGCACAGACCAAGCCGGAGGAGTAGGGACCATTGAAGCTTACTACTCTTGCCCCGCAGGTAAGTTACTCCAAACCAAAAAGATCTAATTATTACGCCAAGTCTATCCCATTCTAGCCTTGTGGTAGCGCTGTTGTCCCAGGTTGTCGCTCTATGAACCGGTCCTTATGGAGAGTGGCCAACCAAGCACTAAGCACCGTGCTGGCCCCCTAAACCATGTTTCTACAAAAACATCTTTTAACGAGACGTGAGCCACTCATCCACACAGAGGGCCACTCTCAGAATTAAGTTCAAGTAAACCATTAATCAAATTAATTAAAAAGGACCAAGTGTGTTATGGCGCAGCAACCTAGCACAGCTAACCAAAATGCAACCCAAAGGTACATATAAAGGATATAAAGTGGCTAGGAATGTCCATATAGGCATACAGTATTAAAATGCAGTATGAAAATGTATTTAAAGTGATGGGTTGTTCATGTTATACTTGCCTTCCTCGTACTGCTCTGACTGCTGCTCAAAGTGCTCGGAAGAAGGCTGCTCCTGGTACTGGTACTGGGGCTCCTCAACTAGATCAGCGTCTACTCACGAACACATGGCCAAAACAATGCACGAAAATAAGCATACAAACAAACATTAACAAAAACTAAGAAACAGTACATCATTACAATAAAACAGCAAGAAAAACTAAGTCTAAACTGTTCTACTCGTTACAACGATCGCGTGGACATAAAGAACGCTAAAAACGGAGCTAAAACGCATTTGCTAGGCCAAAAACAAGTTCTAGGGGCTTATTTGTAAGAAAACTGAAGTTCCAGGGGGTTTTCTACAAAAACCGAGGACTAAAACGCAATTAACGACTAAATCTGAGGGCTAGCGTGCAAAAGGCCAGGTGCTGGACGGCAGGTTCAAAATCTAAAAAGATCAGGGGTCTAAGTGTTAAAAGGAAGGGCATACTTGAAAATATATTTCAACTGAGATGGACTGCGGGTTTATTTAGAATAAACCCAGGGTCTCTTTAGCAAAAGGGCGCGGGCGAACCGGTACGCACGATCCTGGGACGTCGGATCGCGATCGCGCGGCTCGGGTTGGACGGCAACTTGATCTAATCAGGGCCGTTGCCTGTGGATCCGGCGGTCCAGGGCAAAGGGGCGCGGGGGGCGGCGGCGGGACGCGCCGGCGACGTGCTCCTGCGGCGGCGGGCGGCCGGAGGTGGCCAATCTCGGCCTCCCCGGGGGAGATTTGAGCAGGGCTGGGGTCTAGAAGCCTCTAGGCGACACGCGCGATCCTCCCAAGGGGTTAGCGGTGTTCGGGGGGGTCCGGAACGACGGGTGCTAAGGCGGCGGCGGGCCTGCTCGGCGGAGCTCGCCGGCGAGGTGAGTTTCGGGCGGTTCTGGTGCGGAATCCCGGCCGCAAAAGACTCGGGGAGCGCCTGCGAAGCAAAGGCAAGCCAGTGCGGGCCTTGCGCGGGGCTGCGGAGCGCTGCAGCGAGTCCGCCACGGCGAACTGCGGCGCCAGCGGCGGCGGAGCGGCGACGTTCGCCGTTCCAGCCTCCGCGGTGGTCTACTAGCCCTAGGACCTAGCGCAACAGGGAGAGAAAACAGGGCTAGTGCTCACCGTGCAAGGTTCAGGCGGAGATGTGGTGCAGAGGGGGTCGGCGACGAGGCCCGAGCGGCGGCGCTCGGACGGAGTCGGAGACGGATCGAGGCAAGGGGCCTCCGGACTTCTGGGCAGCGCGGGTCGGTGTGGGGTGTGCCTGCGAGGTTGTAAGGTGAGTCAGGGCGGGCCAAAAGTCACCGGCGGCGACTAATTCTGGTGAAACGCTCACCTGTGGCGGCGGAGCTCGGTGAGGCGGGGCAGAGCGGGATTCGGCTCTGCTGCGCAGTTAGGGGAAGTGCGAAGCGCAGGGAAGGCTCACGGGCCAATTAAAGGGGAAGACCGTGATCCTCGACGCAGGCGAGCCCCGGTGATCTCGGAGGAACTCTGCGCGGGGAAAACGGATCGCGGCAACTGATTGCGCGTTCCCGGCTCTGACTCGATCCGGCTCGTGTGGGGGAAACTTCTAGAAGAGACAGGCGCTCGGAGGGCTGGGCAGTGGACCTCGGGCGCGTGCGGAGCGGAGCGGGACCACAGGGCAGCGGGCAGCGGGCCTCGGCGCGAAACAGAGACGCGGCGTCACGGCGAGGATCTTGGGCGGAGGAAGAGGAAGGTTCTGGCCAGTGGGGCCAGGAGGTCAGCGGGATGAGGCGTGCTTGCGGGCTGAGGAGAGCTGAGGGGAGTGCTGCGCGGGGTGAGGGAGGAACGGGCCCAGGAGAGAGCGAGCTCGGAGGCAGGCCCGACTGGGCCGCGCGTGGTGGGAGGGGAAGTGGGCCGAGCGGGGTAAGGCTGGTCGGCCCGAGCGCGGAGGAGTTGGGTTGCGGGATGGGCCGCTGCGGCGCTTGGGCCCAAGCTGGGTCGGGTTTGGGCTGAGTGGTTTTGGGTTTGAGGCTCTCTTCTATATTTCTATTTCTTTTCCTTCCTAATTCTAACCAAATACAACTAATTGAATTCAAACAAATTTGAATTCAAAACCTAACCACACAACAAAAGAAAAGATGCTCCAGCATGATGCAACAACAAAATTAACCTATGATGGATTTTAATTATTTATGGAACAAAAATTAGATTAAATGCCAACTAAACACAATAAACCTTAGAAATTTAAATAAAGCCTATTAATTTATTAATAAATACTGAAATTTAAAATTAGGGTGTTACACTTCCTCAGCACGTCGAGGTACCTTGCTTCCACCTCTTCGAGATTGTGTAAGCGCTGCACTCTACGCTTCTGGAGCGGCTGAGTCTGTCAGGACACCATCGTGGACGATGATACTCATCTTCTCCTTCCAGCTCGAGATCATCCCTGGATGGCCGCTCAACAAGGTCGTCGTGACGCGCTTTGGGCCCCAATCGCTGGAACACCGACGTCCCGCCTGACTGGCGTGTCCGAGGCCTGCACTCCAAGCAATCATCAATAGTAGGCAATCAGCTCATGCCGGAATTCTAACAGTACCTGAAGAACGGGCAATGCCAGTGGTCGCGTATAACCTGGCGCCTCCCCAGCGTCCTCCCTGTGTGGTTCTCATACTCCTCCTCTTCCGACTCATATCGGCGGTGCAACTTATACTGGTACTGGTATTTTTCCAGAAGCCGATTGGAAGCTGTGAGTTGATTGCGGATGTGAAGCACTTGTTCTTCAGTAACATGTTGCTGCTCCGGCTCGTCTTCATCCTGGGGCCGTTTGCCAGAAGCAGCCTCTTTCCTCTGCTCGTCATGGCGGCGCATGGGTCCCGCCATTTTAATCTGGAATGCCAAGTTCTGGCTCTCAGGTTTAAAATCCGACAGCTCCACCACGTTAGCTTGTGGGAGTGGTTGACTATCCACCTTCATCGTGTGTTGCGCCAGAATTAATCTGCCTTGCACGATAGCTGATTAGATCTGCCGACGCAGCTCCTTGCAGTCATTCGTGGCATGGGTGAACGAGTGGTGCCACTTGCAGTACAGCCTCCCCTGCTGCTCTTGCGTCGTTGGCAGCTTGTGATTCTCTGGGAGCTTCAACTGCTTTTCCTTGAGCAGTAAGTCGAATATCTGCTCTACCTTGGCCACATCAAAATCAAAGCCCTTCACAAGCCCCTTCTGTTTGACCCACTTGCACGGGACGGGGTTTGCCCCCCAGGTCCACTCTGCCACAGCCACTTCTTGTTCCCCGCCAGAATTGTCGGAATCATCTGCTTGGGCCATATTCACATGGCGCTTGAATTTTTCCTGGTACAGCTCCGGGTGATAGTGTTCATATGCTGTGAGCTTCTGCACCATGTGCGCCAGCGAAGTGAATTCCAACTGAAAAGCCAGATCCTTGATCGGCTTAGCGAGCCCCAAAACTGCCAAATCGACTGCCTCTTTCTCTATAATGCTCGATGAGTAGCATTGATTCTTAACTTCTCTGAAGCGCTGCATGTACTCCAACACACTTTCCCCTCGCTTCTGCTTGACTTGGGCGAGATCAGCAATCCTTGCTTCAGCAGCCTCTGAATGATACTGGGTGTGGAACTGGTCTTCCAGCTGCCTCCAAGTCCGGATCGAATCTGGGGGCAGTGACGTATACCATCCGAAGGCTGAACCCGTGAGAGACTGGGAGAAGAAACGGACCCTTAGAGGATCTGACACTCAAATCATCCCGAGCTGTGTTATGTATCGGCTCACATGCTCGATAGAGCTGGCCGCTTCTGACCCGCTGAACTTGGTGAACTCCGGGAGCCGATACTTGGGTGGCAACGGGATCAAGTCGTAATCACTTGGATACGGCTTAGAATAGCCGATCGCCTTTCTCTTGGGCAGGATGCCGAACTGGTCACTTAATATTGCACTGACCTGCTCCACACTAAGAACTCCTGGGGCCGAGGGCTCAGCACTCGGCCTGGTAGCGTACTTCACTAGCCACGCCTGTTTCTCTGCATCTGCCCCTGAAGCTCCTGTACCCACCAGATGTCCCGCACGCGTTGGACTGATGCTGTCAGGTATGTACACGCACGTGTAGCCGTGCGGGACCTCCTTAGGCGGCTCGTTCGGGAACTGTCCTTCTCCAGGGTCACCGCCGATCTTGTAGATGACACAGATCGGCGAGCTTTGCTATCCTGTTGCTGTGAATGAATATGGCAATGGCAGCCTAGACTGGAGCGAGGCTTCTCCCCTGTGACTCCCCAAGATTGGTCCTGACGGGGAGTACTGGTTCTTGATCACCTCCTAGAGAACGCGATGTGCCACGTGCTCAAGCTCGTTCATGAGGCTCTCTGAGTGCCGATGAAACGTGTGAGCCACCATGTAGTTCATCTCCTGGCGTAAGGCTCTGGTGCGCTCCTCTGATGGCACGGACAGATCAACGTTGTCGAGAGCGCCCTCCGGTGAGAACCCCTTCCACCTGATGCCGTGGTTGCGGGTCCTCTCGAAAGAACCGATGAGATCGGCTTCGAACTGAGCTTTGACCTCATCGTATTTTTGCTTGTGTTATGGAGTCAGCTCTTCATATGTGACAGGTTTGGTGACCGGCGGAACCGGTGCTTGGTCCTGAGCTCCTGTCATCTCTGCGACGGGCGTTGTTGTTGATGAAGGTCCCACCGGGCGTGCCAGAATGTGTTGTCGGTCAAAACCCACCGGCGAGTAGTGACATGCAACACGAAGAGCCGGGAGGTTGCTGGGGCGCTGGCAGGCACTGCTCCCTCGTCAACGGCCCGCAATTCCAGCACACGCCATGGCTTATGAAGACGCAGGGCATGCCACCTGACGTATACCCGATCAGGAAGGTGCGAACGTGCTTGCAACGATTTGCCTGCATACACAAACACGTGGAAACATAAGTCCGAGCCATGGTCGGCTCCCCGGGACGACTCTTGCATCGGCTTTAAAGAGCCGATCGAGTCCCGGTGTCAGATTGGATCTGCTTGCATCCGGATATTGATAAATAAAGCAAATAACTGTAAAGCTGCTTCAATTAAATCTAGTTAATCTAACACATGACAGTAAAAGCTTCACCGCTAGATCGGAACATCCTACACGTGATTGGGCCTAACGAACGTAACAGATAACTAAACCATAACCAAAAACAGAGGCCTAAGAACTAGCAAGAGCCGATTCCCGGAACAATCCCTATCAAGGCTAAAATAAAGCATCTACTACATCACTGAATCATCCAACCCGTTTGCAAGGCCTAATCTAACAGATATTATGCCAATTCTTAAGTATAAGAACAAACCGTAACTGATTAGATCTACTAGATGGAAAAGAAGCAGGGTATTGTCTCTGTGCAACTAACTCTATGCAACAAGAATTAGCATAAGATTGAAATGTGACTGCACAGAAACAACAAGATATTCGTAGATGGTATGCAATGAAAGCACGATGAATCTACTAAAAGCCATGCTACGAACACCAAGATAACTAGCATTACTCGCCATAAAAAATGCTTCAGTACGAGTAATACCAAGATAAAAGCAAGAACAATACTGCCCTGATCGCAAGAAGTGATCAGGGCAGCATGGCGCTTACTTGGATGAAACCCTAAGATTAGGGGTGGTGGTGCGCCGAGAGTTGTTGTTTGCGAGACGTGATGACGCTCTCCCTTTACAAATGTCATAGGGTACATATTTATAGTCCGGAGACTTCTTGCCGTGCAAGGCAACCTCTAAACTCTTTCCTAAACGAAGACTAGAGATAGATTACAACTCAATAAAGACTCGAAGATTAGATAACATGATCTGGACTCTTCCCTCCACCGGTCCAGATCTTCATGAAGCTTCCAAATATCAGCCAAAACATGCCGCATAATTGTGGCAGATTCTGGTCATCCTATTGTTTCGGCAGTTCCTGTCAACTCCGAGCGAATCTGGATGTGATTCCAGTTGTATTGGAAAGCTTATCTCCTTAGCTTTCCATGCATATCTAGAACGTCCAAAATGAAGTCCATATGTGGCCTGGGCGTCCATTTTTGTGCGGCCTCTTCCTGCAGTCCGAACCAGCCTCGCGAATAGACTGGGCTTCAACATGGATTAGGCCCGTGACCCCATCTCAGCTTGACCCTTGAGTGCCCAATTATCATTGTCTTTGTCCAAACTTATGATATAAGCCTGGCTAAGTGGACTCCTTTGCCGTGGGCTTCTTCTGACATTTGGCCTACCAATCCTGGTCAAATTCTGGCGATAACAACATGGATTGATAAACTATCAAGATAGTAAAGCAACCATAGCAAAACTCTATATTATGAATAGAAGTCTGACAAGTCAGATACAAAGCCATACCAGGAGCCGAGGATTGCTCAACGACCCCTAGGATGACTTGCTCGCTAAAGAGAACTAGCCTAGTTCCACTACCTAGCTAAGAGAGCAAGAGAGAGGAGAGCCTTCTTGGAGAGAATGGAATGAAGAGTGTGTGTGTGTGTGTGTGTGAGGGGTGAGAGGGGGCCCTATTTATACTAGTGGAGGTCGGTTCCCGCCAAATGCACGTATGGAAGGTAATCAGCAGACTTGGGGCCGACTCCTCCTCGAAATGCACCTGGACGGGAGGCTGGCCAGGTTCGGCCGGCCCAGGGGGCGGCCGGCCCCACCTGGCCACCTCTCATCCTTATCCTTCTCTGACAGGCTGACATGTGGGCCTTGATATCTTTCCTTGTATGCATTATGCGTTGCGCGCCTGTTTGCTCTTCCAGATGGGCCCTCCTTGTAAGTGGGTGACACTGGACGCGATATTCTACGTAGTTGTATGGCGTCTGCTGTGTATTTTCATCTTATTCCGCTCCTGCTCATCTGAAATGTACAAAACTCGAAAACAACTGTGGAGCAAGGTTAGTGATACAAATATGCGAGTAAGGCATGCAGTTTTCCTTTATTGTTCTGTATAGTTGACGGGTGAAAATGACACTTACTCACCATCAACAACTCCCCCAAGCTAGCCCTTTGCTCGTCCCGAGCAAAGTTTTAGACTTAGGTTGTTGATCAGGAGTTGCTACAATATCGCATTCCTGACTTATGCCCAAGGCACAACTAAGTGTTCTTACCTATATTCTGAATAAGTTGGCCTTGTTCGCACCTTATACCTTACTCCTGTGGGGCTTATAGCATCATCCTCATCTTTGGCAGTTGAGGGTCAGAACGGCTTGTAGAGTACCACTTACCACTCCTTTGTTCAACCGTCAATCCAGAGGTTTTATAATGTTTTTGAAAAGAAATTTGTAAGTTCCTCGGGTGATCTCTCGGATCGCTCAAATGTGATTCATTCCTTACCAAGGCCCTTTTTTTATGTGCCTTTCTTTTTCCACCCTACTTCTAATGGCTTCTTTTTGGTGGATCTGTAGGTATGGAGGATATGATGGCAACCTTGCTTCTCATATTTCACTAAGTCAAAGACCGGATCCAAAGGAGAAACAAGTCATAAGCCTTGATCAAGATGTGCAAGTGTGTGGATATTTTTGGTGGATGATGGATGAGAACTCCTTTATATGAATTCTCTTTCCCTTGTAATGTTTTTGGTATGGGCTATATTTCCTTTTTTCTCTCTCTCTTTTTTGACACGCCTTGTGGGTGTGTGGCATACCTTCTTTGGGTATGCATTTTCTCTCTCTTTTTTTTTGACATGCCTTGTGGGCATGTGGCACACCTTCTTTGGGTATGCATCTTTTATTTTTTTTTTGTATAGCCCATACATTATGATGATAACTTTGGAGAGAGATAAACATGGCACATCTTGGAGTTTTATTTGTGGATGGATGGGGGATGTACTTGCTATCTTCCATGTGTAGAAGTATAGCATGTTAGTGGACGTTTACGTGATCTTGATCATGGGCGTATGAAGTGATTCTCTCAAAGGGTCACAACAATTTGACAAAGCTCAATGAGAGGACAAGTTGCATATATGGAAAGGTTTTTCAAACTTGTAACTCATATGGCTCTGGATAGGAATTGCATATCACCGAGGAACTTTATTTTATTTTTGTATTTTTGAAAATAAATAATCTGGATATCAAGCATCACGTAGGAGAAGATCATAGCAACTCTTTTCAGCCATATCATAACCCACAACAACCTAGATTCGAATTCTGCTTTTCGCTACCCACAAGTTTCAAGCTTAAGGTTTGAACATCTAGCCACCAAACTCAGAACTTAGGGAGAGCACAAGGTTGTAACTAGGCATATGAAAGGAACTAATAGAGCAACTATTCATCATCTCAACAAAGAAAAACTACACATGCTTACTACACATACTGGAAAGCAAGTAAATATTTTTGGGTTTTTAAAGATTTTACCAATTTTTATTTGATTTTAGTTATGCCAATTTTTATTTGATTTTAGTTATGCGAATTTTTATGGATTTTTAGAATTTTGCAAATTTTTGTTTGGTTTCATGCAAGGTTTTGAAATCAGTAAAGATAGAGTTTGATACAAGGTACCTCTCATGGGGGTCCTCCCCCAAGCTAGCTTCAGGCTCACTGTTGCTGGTTGGGATTAAACCCAGCCCAACGGTAGTAGGCCCTCCACTCCTCATGGGATTGCTGCTGTTGCTGCTCCAGGTTGCGGATCCTCTCGCCTGTGTATCGCTGCCAATTTTGAGTTGACTCGATGTGCTGGACCAGCGACTCGTCGATGTTGGTGGTGCGCACATTCAGCTCGCCCATCTGCCGAGTCAGAGTGGCGAAGCCTCAGGACGAAGCTGTACGTCGCGGGGGACCACTGGAGCTGGAACTGGTGGACTGGTGTCCTGAGGCCTGCCGTGCCCACTCGGTGGAGATGGCACTCTGCCATGACGAACCTCTAGCCTCATATTGCTGTGGTTGAGGCTGAGGTTGCTGCTGCATGAACTCCTCCCTTCTGGTTTTGCTTCATGTAACCCTGCCAGGAAGACCAGAAATACTATGCCGGCGGCTCTCCTCTTGTGGAACAAGAGGGATGGTTAGCGAATGGCAGTTATACAAATGATACCCCACGTTTGGCAAATGGGATTTCATTTGCATAACCAAGCGAAAAGAAAATCAAGGAGTCATCCGGGCCTTTCTTGAGCGTGAGGCCTTGAACCAAGTATGCCTCATCGATCATAACACGGGGCTCCTCAATGAAGGGAACGGGGTTCCCATCTAAGATTCCCATGTTTGATGCGATGCGGGTAACCAAAGAAGTGCATTCAATAGGACCCGTCAACCGAAAATTTGTGAGCCATTGCTTAACCATTGCTTGTGCGGGGGAGATTCGGATTTTGTTGACCATGGCATATAATATCATCAACTCATCGTTCCGCACTGGTCGTGGATCATCTCTTGGAAAGAGAGTGATAGCCACCCACTTGTGCATCAAACGAAGAGTCAGATTTTGAATGTCATTGCACCGAGGTGCAAACTTGCCATGAACAACTTGACCCGAAATTAAATCCCAAAACTCATGTCGATCAAAACCGCGGCAAGCTTTTGCAAGGGAAATCGGCAAGCGCGCGCTAAAACCAAGAAGGTGACTGAAATTTCTCCAATTAAAATAGCGTTCAACTCCAAAAATTCGGAAAGAAATACCATCGTCCACCTCCTAAAGAGTGCAAAGAAACTAGATGGTGAGGAGACGAGAACCATTCTCCTCAACGGGCACAAAACCATCCCATCCAACCGCATGCCAAACACGAGCGAAGTCAACGTCCATACCAATTTTTTCGAGAAGGTCCGGATCGAATGCTATGGTATGACCAAAGCTTCAATTCTTGATCATGGCATAGGCTTGACGCTCGCGGTCATCTTGCAAGTCGAGGTATGGTGCATCATCTTCATCTATCTCCATGTCCTCGGCTTGCGGTTCTGCAGCTTGCTCCTCGAACTGTTCTTCTTGTTCGTCTTGCTCATAATCCATTGTAGTCGATGTTGGTGCAGGTTCGGGGGAATGATGAGAGCTCGACTCGCCCTGCGAATGGGACGAGCCCAACCTCGTCATCCTCTTGAGAGCTCCGGAAATTTTCCGCCTTGGACCTCTCATGCTTGCAACAAGAACGAACAAGAATGAATGAGAACAACTCGATTCGGGTTATGTTAGTGAAATGAAAATGAAACTCTTACCCAAAAGTTGTTCCTCCAAATATGTGATCAATCTTGCAGCAAAGAAATGAGAGAGGGAGTGTTCTTGCAATCAAACTTGAGTTAGAATCCAAAGGAAACCCGAGCAAGAATGTGTGAGAGGGAGTGAGAGTGGAGAGAGTGAACAAGAGAGCATCACCCCTCTCTCGGCCTCTATTAAAAGGAATTTGGGTGAGTGCACCTGAGGAAGAGCCAGGCACAACGGTCAGATAGCTGTTGGAGAAGGTGGGGCCCAGGAGCCGTTGGTCCTGCGTCGGCCGACCTGTGGGGTCGGCCGGCCCCAGGGTGGGCCCCCCTAGTGCCCCCCTTTGGCCAGATGCTTCCTCAACGGTTATGAACTTTGGAAATATGGTGCACGGCCAAACATTTGCTCGAAAAGATGTCCAGATTATTTTTCCTAAAGGATTTTAAAACTCAGAAAATATTTTTGGTCTTTTTGTAAAAAGGGAAAAATGCTAGAAAAATTCCAACATGCAGAAAACAATTTTGAAAATTTCAAACATGCAGTGGAGAAAAACAAATAAGGTGCAAAGAAAATGTTGAAAAGCGGAGAAAGCAAATATGAGATAAATACCAATTTACCTTTGGCAAGGGCGCGTCGTTTAAAGTCCGATGTGCACGACTTTTCTCCATCATTCTTACCATTCGTCGGCTCGTCTTGGAGAACTGGACGAGGTCGAACTCTCGACCTTCCGCCACACCTTCTTTTCCTTCTTCTTTCTTTTAGGTGCGGAGGGTCGTTATTCTGGATGGGGTTCTGGTGCGCCCCAGAGTGCTTGCCCTTCACTGTCTTGTTGGATCATGAAGCGCTGCTCTTCCTTCTTCTTGAACCTGAAAAACATATCATCTCTTCTGACACGAAAATAGATTTCTCCCTTTCCGACATCGATCTTTGCCTTGGCAGACCTTAGAAAAGGTCGCCCAAGTACGAGGTCAACTCCGAGGTCACCCTCCATATCCATTACCACAAAGTCGGCAAGGACGAAGGAGTCTCATACTCGTACGAAAACATGTTCGGCTATCCCTCTGGGATACCGAATGGTTGAATCTGCAAGCTGTACGAGCATAGTTGTTGGGGAAAGAGCAGGATATTCAAGTGCTTCATATATTACCTTGGGCATTATATTCACGCTTGCCCCCAGATCACATAGGCATCGCTCGAAGTGTTTGATGTAGATTGAGCAACTGATCATGGGGACCCCTGGATCCTCTTGCACCGCTACCACCATGCCATCCCAAATGTCGTTCCTTGGGGGATAGTACCTACCTGCATGGTTATTGCAAGGTGGCCTCCGGGACGAGTTACCCTGTCCAGTAGACACCATGCTGACATTTTCAACGGGAGACTCGGGTTGCCTCGGGATCTTCCCGCTCTCAACAGCAGGCAACGAAGTAGCAATTTGTGCAAGTTGGGTTTCGATCATTTTGTTGAAACTTAACTGGTTTTTAAGAGTTGAAGACAAAGTTTCAAGCTTGACATTTAAACTTTCCAGGGATTTGTCATTGGCCAAAAGCTTTTTATTTATATTTTCATTGATTTTAACATGGCCAAGAACAAATTCTCTCAAGGGAGGTTGGTTTGAATTGAAAGAAGAGTTGTAATTATTACCTCCCTGAAAAGGTGGACGTGGCTGGTTCCACCCTGGCCTCCTTGTTGTGGATGGTACCCGTTGTTGTTGTTGTTGAGGTAGGCACAGTCTTCACGGGTTTCGGGGCAGTCGTTCCCCGAGTGTCCTTCATTACCACAGACTTCGCACGTGAATTGCGATTCCATAGCATGAGCATAGTTTTCTCTATGCTTCTTGAACTCGGCCCTTTTGCCAAGATGCTTTAGTAGGAGGTCCACTTTGGCAACGATCATATCTATCTCCTTGACGGTATGCGTGCCCTTGGTGCGGGGTTGGAGTCGTTCATCACTCCACCCCTGATTGGAGACCATCTTCTCGACCAATGCTTTGGATTTGGCTATGGTCAGGTCGAGGAAGGCTCCTCCAGCAGCGGCATCAATATTGGCTCGAGATGTCATTGTGAGCCCGTTGTAGAAGCTTTGCAGGAAGAGCCACTCGTCCATGCCATGATGAGGACAGGCCAGGATGTATTCCTGCAGCCTCTCCCAAGCTTCTAGATGGATTCCATCCCTATCTACTGGAAACTTGAAATTCTCCAGCACAGGGCATTTGTTTTGCCCAGCGGGAAGAATTTTGCGAGGAACGCCTTGGAGCATTTGGCCCAGGTGTCAATGTCCTTTTCTTTATAAAACCACTGTTTCGCCTTCTCTAGGGGGGAAAGGGAAACAGACGAAGCTTGACAACGTCGGCGGCGACACACCGTATGACAACAGTGTCGCAGAGCTCCAGAAAATTCTGCAAATGTGCATTTGCGTCCTCATTTGGCTTGCCACAGAATGGGCTAGCCTGCACCATGTTGATGAGGCTTGATTTGAGCTCGAAGTTCACGTCCCTGACATTGATGTTGGGGCCAGTGGCCACATTGTTGGTGGAGGGGACGGAGAACTCGCGGAGAGTCTTTTCAGCCATAGCCTCAAGAACAAGTGGTGCTTCCGAAATGGGTTCCTGTGCCGAGAGGATAGCGAGAGGAGGAACGACGCGAGGTTGTGCCCTTCTCACGAGCCTCTCTGGATTGTCTGTGTAGTTTTCCGGCAGGGAGAAACCGGTCATACACTACCCCTGTCTTCTTTCAAATCAAAAATAAAAGAAGACATAAAGTGACATTAGCCTGAAAGAGTAAAGACTATATCCTGAGTACAAGGTCTAAGTTAATATCAGCACAATATCTTTGTTCACATGTCGTCCCCGGCAATGGCGCCAGAAATGCTTGTTGACATTTCTTAGCACAATCACTAGGAATGGTTAATGTTGGTACCCTGTAGCTGGGATACCCACTCCTGCTGCAGCAAGGCAGGACTCGCGTAGTCATCCGTAACTACGCCATAAGGGGTGGAGCAGCCGGGCCCCCATGGGTCAGGCTCTTACCTCACCGGGCCAACGGCCCCAGACCTGCTCTCGGCTCAGGGACGGGTCCGGTGACGCCATGTGTCCCTGAGGAGGGGAAGCTCCGCGCCAGCGGCCGAGGGCCCGGACCCCGCATAGGGGTCCGCGACCTCCCCGCGTCCGTCCGGACCTCCCACGCACCTAGAACCAACATACCGCCGGGGTGGGGTCCGGAGGCGCCACATGTCCCGCAGGCGCAGGCGCGGGCGCGAGTCTTCCGCTGGAAGACTCGCCCACCCACCGCATTCAATGTGGGTGGTTGAGGTGTGCTCTGCCGCCGCGGCACGTGGGGCAGCCTTTGTCAGGCCTCACTGTAGACCGCATATTACCGAGGTACACAGTGCAGTCGCATGCACCGCATCTGCGCACAGCCCATCTGCCACATTAAATGGATACAATGGCACGACACCTTTTCATCATATGGCCTACGCCGCAAGCTACACGACCCATTCGGCTACGCTTCAGGCAACGCCGCAAGCTACACCCTGGCGCCGTTTCGACAAGACAGGGCATGGCTATGCTGGACAGAAGATTCCCACAGGCAGAGCACAGAAATCTAGGAATGAGATCTCTGTCACCTGCAATGCCATAATGTTTGAACAATATGTCATTTTATACTACATCGTTGGGCCCACCTGTAACACCCGGTTTATAAAAGGACATAAACCGAGCAATCATATACGTGCCAGGATCAAGTCACACGTATATACAACAGAATGAATAGTATATCATAGCACATATCACGTAAAAAGATATAATAAAGAGAATACGAATGTTATTTATTACATTAATGACAAAAATGTCTGATACAGCGGAAGCGAAGTACAAATACGAATAAAGCTCTCCGAAGCTGAAGAAGGGCGCCACAGGGACGTCGACTGGGAGACGAACACCTAGAAGTCCTCGTAGTCCTGGTAGCGCTAGACGAACTCCCTCGTATCGGCAGGAACTGAGCAGCAGTAGCGTATCCAAGAGGAAAAAGTAGAGGAGAGGCAAGAGTGAGTACACAACTTGTACTCAACAAGTATAACACAAACTATGAGGCTCTAGGCTAGTATACCAGTTTTACACTCTGCAGAGGTTGCACATCTTTACCCACAAGTCGTGAGCTACGCTATAGGTTCATCACACTTCCTTAGGTGAGATGACTAGCGACTCACTACGAGGCCGTTACAAAGAATCTCGTTGGTAAGGCGTAACCGCGAAGAGTTAGATCGGCGACGATGGGGCCCACCTCTGGGGGTACAAGCACAGGAGCGCAATTCAAGCACAGACCAAGCCGGAGGAGCAGGGACCATTGAAGCTTACTACTCTTGCCCCGCAGGTAAGTTACTCCAAACCAAAAAAGACCTAATTATTAAGCCAAGTCTATCCCATTCTAGCCTTGTGGTAGCGCTGTTGTCCCAGGTTGTCGCTCTATGAACCGGTCCTTATGGAGAGTGGCCAACCAAGCACTAAGCACCGTGCTGGCCCCCTAAACCATGTTTCTACAAAAACCATCTTTTAACGAGACGTGAGCCACTCATCCACACAGAGGGCCACTCTCAGAATTAAGTTCAAGTAAACCATTAATCAAATTAATTAAAAAGGACCAGAGTGTGTTATAGCACAGCAACCTAGCACAACTAACCAAAATGCAACCCAAAGGTATATATAAAGGATATAAAGTGGCTAGAACAGTCCTTATAGGCATACAGTATTAAATGCAGTATGAAATTGTATTTAAAAGTGATAGGTTGTTCATGTTATACTTGCCTTCCTCATACTGCTCCTGCTGCTGCTCAAAGTGCTCGGAAGATGGCTGCTCCGGGTACTGGTACTGGGGCTCCTCAGATGGATCAACGTCTACTCACGAACACATGGCCAAAACAATGCACGATAATAAGCATACAATTAAACACTAACAAAAAGCTAAGAAACATTACATCAATACATAAAAAACAGCAAGAAAAACTAAGCCTAAACTGTTCTACGCGTTACAACGGCCGTGTGGGCATAAAGAACGCTAAAAACGGAGCTAAAATGCATTTTCTAGGCTAAAAACAAGTTCTAGGGGCTTATCTGCGAGAAAAACTAAGTTCCAGGGGTTTTTCTGCAAAAACCGAGGGCTAAAACGTAATTAAACTAAAACTCTAGGGTTTAACTCGCAAAAAGGCAAGGGCTGGATGGCGGGTTTGATTTCTGGAAAGCTCAGGGGGGTCGGTGCAAGATTCTGGGCCTGGTTTGAAATATTTTAACACTGAGTAGGACTGCGGGTTAATTTAGAAGAAACCGAGGGTCTCTTTTAGAAAAAGTCTAGGCCGAAAGGGTATCTTCTAATCTGGGCTGTTGGCTTTGGATCTGACGATCCGGACTCGGTCTGGATCCAATCTAATCGCAGTCGTTGGCTTTTAATCGGGCGGCTCAGGCGATTGGGGGCTCAGGCGGCGGCGCTGGGTCGCCGGAGTGCATCTGCTCCGCGGCGGTGCGTGACCGGAGAAAGCCATGGCGGCGCTCTAGGGCTCGGTTTCGGACGTGGGTTGGCCGGGGAGCACCGCTCCGGCATGGGTAGTGCACTAGGGTGCCTAGGGAGGCGCTGCAGGGCTGGGGGCATGGCCCTCGACGGCGAGGCGGCTCTGGGCGTCGGGATCTCGCCGGAGTAGGCGGTTCGATGGCTCCAGGGGGCTACGGCTACCAAAACTAGCGCGTAAAGAAGGGGCGGACCGGGATGTGGCTCACCGAGAGCTTGGAGAGGCCGGATTGCGCGGCGCAGGGGACCGGCGGCGAGGTCCGGGCGGTGAAGACGACGCGGAGTCCGTGGAGGAGTCGTTGCGGGGGTCGGGGTCGGAGAAGAAAAGTCCAAGGAGGCTCCTGGCGCCGAGGCGGAGCTGGTGCGCTGCTCGGCCGGAGCTCCGGTGTGGCGGAGCGGCGTAGCCGCGGCGGCGCAGAGTGGCGGCACGGCGGAGCTGCGTTGTTGCGGTGGCTAGGGTTTGTGCGGAGCCAGCGGGATGGGATGGCGGCGCAGGGGTGCGGCTGGGGTTAAGAAGGGCAGGGCTGGGGATTGCGGCGGGATAGGGATCCCAGCGGCCTCGCCGATGATCCCGGGCGGCCGTTGCGCGGAGCCGGGAAGGAAGGGGAGAGAAGAGCGCTGACGCGCGGGCCCAGCGTGGCAGAGGGAGTAGCGCGCGGGGCGGGGCGAGCGCGGTTGCAGGCACTGACGTGCGGGGCCCGGATGGCAGGGGCGAGAGGCGACGCGCGGGAGGGTGAGTCGCTGGGCTGCTGCGTGACGCGGGCGGGCGGGAGCAGGCCGGCGCGAGCTGGGCCGAAGTGGAGCGGGAGTTGGGCCCGCGTGGGGTTCAGCTGGGCCAGGGACTTGGGTTGGGTTTCCAGGGGAGGTGGGATTGGGCCTGGGTCGAGGGTTGGGCTGCTGGGCTAGTTTGAGTTGGGTTTGGATTTCTATTTTCCTTCTCTTTTCTAAATCTAGCTCCTATTCAAACTCAACGAAAACTAGTTGAATTCAAACTTGAATTTGAATTCCACTCCAAAACTCAAACAATTAAAAAAAATGCACCAGCATGAATGCAACAACAAAAAAAATTAAACCTATGATAAATTTTAATTACTTGAGGAACAAAATTAGATTAAATGCCGGTCTAACACAATAAACCTTAGAAATTTAAATAAAGCCAATTAAATTTATTAATAAATGCTGGAAATTAAATTAGGGTGTTACATACCCTACCCCCTTAAAGAAATCTCGTCCCCGAGATTTAGCTGGGCTGGCTAGCAAAGAGATCTGGATACGTCTTCTTTAGCTCGTCTTCTCGCTCCCATGTAGCCTCAGCTTCACTGTGGTGACTCCACTGAACTCTGCACATCTTGATGCGCTTGTTCCGAGTAACCCTCTCTGATGTCTCCAGAATCTTTACCGGATGCTCAGTATAAGTCAGGTCCTCCTGCACATCTACTCCATCCAGTGGTGCCTGTTCCTCGGGTACTCGCAAACACCTCTTCAGCTGAGATATATGGAAGACATCATGAACTCCTGAGAGGCTGAGAGGTAACTCCAGGCGATAAGCAACTTCGCCTTTCCACTCTAGCACCTTGAATGGACCAACATACCGAGGTGCTAACTTCCCCTTGACATTAAATCTGCGGATTCCCCTCATCGGAGACACCTTCAGGTACACATAATCACCGACACTGAAAGTCAGGTCTCTCCGTTTGCCATCTGCATAGCTCTTCTGTCTGCTCTATGCAATCCTCAGATTTTCCCGCATAGCCTGAACCATCTGCTCGGCATCATCTATGATCTCAGGGCCAAAGAGCTGCTTCTCACCAATCTGATCCCAATAGAGAGGAGTCCTGCACTTTCTGCCATACAATGCCTCGAAGGGGGACTTCTTTAGACTGGCCTGATAGCTGTTGTTATATGAGAACTCAGCATAAGACAGGCACTTATCCCAACTAGTACCGTACTTAATGGCACAAGCTCTCGGCATATCCTCCAACACTTGGTTGGTTCTCTCTGTCTGCCCATATGTCTGAGGGTGATAAGCGGTGCTGAATTATAGCTTCGTATCCAAAGAGTCATGAAGCTGCTCCCAGAATCGAGAAGTGAACTGAGACCCTCTGTCAGATATAATCTTCTTGGGCACACCATGCAAGCAGACAATCCGAGAGATGTACAACTCTGCAAGTCTAGCACCGGAGTAAGTAGTGTTCACTGGAATGAAGTGAGCAACTTTCGTCTGTCGATCCACTACTACCCAAATGGAGTTGTACCCTTTCTGAGTACGAGGCAATCCAACAATGAAGTCCATAGTGATTTCCTCCCATTTCCACTCTGGAATCTTCAAAGGCTGCAACAGACCTGCTGGCCTCTGATGTTCAGCCTTGAGACGCTGACAGGTGTCACAAATAGCCACGTACTCTGCCACTGAACGCTTCATACCATACCACCAGAAATGTTCCTTCAGATCATAGTACATCTTCGTGCTACCCGGATGAATAGAGTAAGCTGTACCATGGGCCTCACTCAGAGTCAACTTCCGGAGATCCTTCACATCTAGCACACAGATCCGGTTCTTGTACCACAAGGTACCCTGATCATCCTCTCTGAAATGAGGAGCCTTGCCCTTCTTGAGCAACTCACGGATCTCCTGTAGCTTCTCATCATCTTTCTGATGCTGCCTGATCTCTGACTCTAGAGTCGGTACTGCCTCAAATGCTGCACTGGAAGTATGATGCAAGAAGCCCAGACTCAACTGCTCGAACTCCTTGCATAACTCTGGAGGCATCTGGAAAGCCACGGCCATGTTGACATAACTTCTCCTGCTCAGAGCATCTGCTACAACATTGGCCTTGCCCGGATGATAGTGAATCTCCAGGTCATAATCCTTGACCAACTCTAGCCATCTTCTCTGCTGCATGTTCAGCTCATTCTGCGTGAAAATGTACTTGAGGCTCTTGTGATCAGTGTAGATATCACACCGCTGCCCATACAAGTAATGCCTCCAAATCTTCAGAGCATGCACAACTGCGGCTAACTCAAGATCATGAGTGGGATAGTTCAGCTCATGCCGGCGTAGCTGCCGTGAAGCATAAGCAATCACTCTGCCCTCCTGCATCAGAACACACCCAAGACCATCCTTCGAAGCATCACAATATACCGTGAACCTCTTCATCTAGTCTGGCAGAGTCAGGACTGGCGCCGTAGTCAACCTTTTCTTCAGCTCATCAAAGGCCCTCTGACGCTCATCAGTCCACACGAAAGCCACATTTTTCTCCAACAAAGAAGTCAAAGGCTTCGCGATCTTGGAGAAATTCTCAATGAACCTCCGATAATATCCAGCTAAGCCCAAGAATGACCTGACTTCCTTTACTGTCTGCGGTGTCTCCCACTCGAGCACATCCTTCACCTTGCTCAGATCAACAGCAATGCCTCCCTGAGAGATAACATGACCAAGGAATGGAACCTCGTCAATCTAGAACTCGCACTTGCTGAACTTGGCATACAGCTGATGCTCTCTCAATCTCCGCAATACGAGTCTCAGATGCTCCTCATGCTCTTCTTCTATCTTGGAGAAGATCAGAATATCATCAATGAAAATCACCACAAAGACATCCAGATAATCCATGAAGACCATGTTCATCAGATGCATGAAGAAAGCCGGGGCATTAGTCAAGCCGAAGGACATGACCGTATACTCATATAGCCCGTACTTGCAGGTGAATGCCATCTTCGGAATATCCCCAGGACGGATCCTCAGCTGAAAATATCCCGAACGAAGATCAATCTTCGAGAATATACGAGCACCTCAAAGCAGATCGAAGAGATCCTCAATACGGGGCAGTGGATGCTTGTTCTTGATAGTGACTGCATTCAGCTCCCGATAATCGACACACATTCTCTTCGAGCCATCCTTCTTATCTACCAGCAACAATGGAAAAGCCCAAGGAGAGAAGCTGCGACGGATATAGCCCTTGGCTAGCAACTCATCAATAGTCTTCTTTACTTCTTCATGCTCTATAGGTGCCATACGGTAGGGCCGCTTTGCATTAGGAACTGTGCCAGGCAAGAGATCAATACAAAACTCAATGGCGCGTTCAGGCGGCATACCTGGCAGATCATCCGGAAAGACATCCGGGAATTCAGACACCACGCGAATACCATCCGTGGGTCTAGCCTCCATCTGATGAAGAAATCCAGAAGGCTCTACTGCACTGATAACAACCTCTTGGCCACTGGAAGCTGATAGCAAGACTGTCCTCTGAGCACAATCTATCTGGACTCCCCACTTGGCCAGAGTCTCCATTCCCAGAATGACATCAATGCCCTTGGTGTCTAGCACCATCAGATCAGTACAGAACTCTACTCCCTCAAAGAAACACTGACTCTCGGGCAGTAAGTGTGAGACCTCAACTGTCCTCCCGGTGAAGATACTAACAGGTACCTCTTTAATGTGCTAGTATGAATACCATGATGCTCGACAAAAGACTGAGTAATGAAGGAATGCGTAGCACCAGTATCGAAAAGCACTGTAGCTGGATATGAATTAACCATGAACGTACCAATAACCACGTTGGGAGCCTCGGCCGCTGACTCGGCCGTCACGTGGTTCACTCTGCCCTGAAGTGGCGCCCTGGGCTGAACTGGGTGCCCCTGCTGTCCCGCCTGCGCCTTCCGGGGGCAAGCGTTGGCGTAGTGCCCCGGCTGCCCGCAGTGAAAGCAGGTGCGAGGGGGCCCTGAGCCTGCTGTCCAGTAGGAGCTGCCGGACGTGGAACCTGCGGTGCCGGTGGAGCTGGTGGAGCACGAGCCGGAGGCGCCGGTAGCCTCGGGCCCTGACCTGCCTGCTGCTGTCGAGGCGGGTACTGCTGCGGTGGCCTCTGCTGGTATTGCTGAGGAGGCCGGTACTGCTACTGGTACTGCTGAGGCTGCTGGAGGCAAGGACGAGTGTTGTTGCCGGAAGCAACGGGGACAATCTTCCTCTTCTTGTCCTCCATCTCCAAGTGCTTGCGCTCAGTGTTGAGCGCGCTGTCAACCAGATGGTTGAAGTCATCGAAGCGGAGGTTGAGCAGCGTGTACTGGAGGTAGTCCTCAAGACCCTCCATGAAGTGCTCCTGCTTCTTGCGGTCATCCGCAACATCGGCAGGGGCGTAGCGAGCCAGCTGAAGAAAGCGATCACGATACTCCGTGACCGACATAGTCCCCTGAATTCACAAAGACAGATAGATATCGGAAGATTAACTCAAGATTCATAAGGATAGAACAAGGGGCATTAGCTCAAAAGAAATCGCTGAACGATTATATCTAAGATTACCTGCTTCAGTGCAAGGAACTCCTTCTGCTTCATCTTAATAACGCCCGCGGGGACGTTGTGGCTGCGGAAACGCTCCCTGAACTGGAGCCAAGTGAGAGACTCGCGGTCATGAACAGGGTGGGACTCCCACCAGTCCAAAGCTGCCCCTCGCAGCTGTCCTATTGCGTACAAGACGCTCTCACGATCATCGCACTGGGCGATGTCCAGCTGGCGCTCCACAGCACGGAGCCAGTCGTCGGCCTGAAGAGGGTCGGACGTATGAGAAAACATCGGCGGGTGACCCCTCAGGAACTCAGCACGCCTGTCGCGAGGCTACGGCGGTGGAGGAGGCGGAGGCTGAGTGTGAGCCTGCTGAAGCGCCTGAACAGTGTTGTTCAGGGTAGCCATCATCTGCATCTGGAGCTGGAAGTACTGCTCTGGAGTCAAAGGCGGCGGCATCGGGATCCCGGTCCCCTGAGTGTTCTGACCCTGGTTGTTCTGCCCCTGCTGGTCAGAACCACGCCTGGTGTTCACCATCTGATTTTGGACAAAAGATTTCACGAGTATGGATATTGCAGGAATAAATTCAGATGGATATGATAACTCTTTGCGGAAAAAAGATTCAGCCATGATAAAGTAGACAGGATAGAGTGGACTGTTTTACCCCCAACGATCTAATTCATTTTATTAATTAGTTAACTTTAGCATAAGAGTGATTTTCTTTAAACAAATTTAAACTACTAAGCTATGCAATCATTCAAAAATCCAAATCAAACATGTAGCATAATAACAGGCAGACAATTTTGACGACTTAGCCGAGTTTAACACACAACTCGACTAACCACAACACGTCGCGGAACGTGCTATCGTATTATTATAAAAGGGTCACCTAGCTTACTCATGGTGGTCAGATGACTGATTCAGGCCAAAATCTACGAAAACTATTCTTCAGAGAGAGAAAACAAGGCAAGACGGGTAAAAGTCATAGAAGTCAAGGGGTATAATAGTAAAATAGTTTCAGCAGGCAAGGATTGGAGAGAAGAAGTCCTAAAACTCGACCAGTTCTTTCTAGGCTTCGTCCTACAGTCGATATGGCTCTGATACCACTCTGTAACACCCGGTTTATAAAAGGACATAAACCGAGCAATCATATACGTGCCAGGATCAAGTCACACGTATATACAACAGAATGAACAGTATATCATAGCACATATCACGTGAAAAGATATAATAAAGCGAATACGAATGTTATTTATTACATTAATGACAAAAATGTCTGATACAGCGGAAGCGAAGTACAAATACGAATAAAGCTCTCCGAAGCTGAAGCAGGGCGCCACAGGGACGTCGACTGGGAGACGAACACCTAGAAGTCCTCGTAGTCCTGGTAGCGCTGGACGAACTCCCTCGTATCGGCAGGAACTGAGCAGCAGTAGCGTATCCAAGAGGAAAAAGTAGAGGAGAGGCAAGAGTGAGTACACAACTAGTACTCAACAAGTATAACACAAACTATGAGGCTCTAGGCTGGCTGACTGACTGCATTAGCTTTTAAGTCTTGGCAAAATTTTATTAAAGCTATTTACTACGAGTTGATGAATTACCATTAACCCAGTTACATAGTAATTAATCTAGATTAAACATGTTACTACTGAGAACCAAACCAAAGACCACCAAGGTAACCCCGAGAGGCACCTCCCTCGTCGGAAGGAGACAACCCCACTAATCAAAAGGAGGATCTGGGCCGCTCATAACCGTGAGCACGGCTAGTATACCAGTTTTACACTCTGCAGAGGTTGCACATCTTTACCCACAAGTCGTGAGCTACGCTAGAGGTTCGTCACACTTCCTTAGGTGAGATGACTAGCGATTCACTACGAGGCCGTTACAAAGAATCTCGTTGGTAAGGCGTAACCGCGAAGAGTTAGATCGGTGATGATGGGGCCCACCTCTGGGGGTACAAGCACAGGAGCGCAATCCAAGCACAGACCAAGCCGGAGGAGCAGGGACCATTGAAGCTTACTACTCTTGCCCCGCAGGTAAGTTACTCCAAACCAAAAAAGACCTAATTAGCAAGCCAAGTCTATCCCATTCTTGCCTTGTGGTAGCGTTGTTGTCCCAGGTTGTCGCTCTATGAACCGGTCCTTATGGAGAGTGGCCAACCAAGCACTAAGCACCGTGCTGGCCCCCTAAACCATGTTTCTACAAAAACCATCTTTTAACGAGACGTGAGCCACTCATCCACACAGAGGGCCACTCTCAGAATTAAGTTCAAGTAAACCATTAATCAAATTAATTAAAAAGGACCAGATTGTATTATAGCGCAGCAACCTAGCACAACTAACCAAAATGCAACCCAAAGGTATATATAAAGGATATAAAGTGGCTAGAACGGTCCTTATAGGCATACAGTATTAAATGCAGTATGAAATTGTATTTAAAAGTGATAGGTTGTTCATGTTATACTTGCCTTCCTCGTACTGCTCCTGCTGCTGCTCAAAGTGCTCGGAAGACGGCTGCTTCGGGTACTGGTACTGGGGCTCCTCAGATTGATCAACGTCTACTCACGAACACATGGCCAAAACAATGCACGATAATAAGCATACAAGCAAACACTAACAAAAAGCTAAGAAACAGTACATCAAAACATAAAAAAACAGCAAGAAAAACTAAGCCTAAACTGTTCTACGCGTTACAACGGTCGCGTGGGCATAAAGAACGCTAAAAACGGAGCTAAAATGCATTTTCTAGGCTAAAAACAAGTTCTAGGGGCTTATCTGCGAGAAAAACTAAGTTCCAGGGGGTTTTCTGCAAAAACCGAGGGCTAAAACGTAATTAAACTAAAACTCTGGGGTTTAACTCACAAAAAGGCAAGGGCTGGACGGCGGGTTTGATTTCTGGAAAGCTCAGGGGGGTCGGTGCAAGATTCTGGGCCTGGTTTGAAATATTTTAACACTGAGTAGGACTGCGGGTTAATTTAGAAGAAACCGAGGGTCTCTTTTAGAAAAAGTCTAGGCCGAAAGGGTATCTTCTAATCTGGGCTGTTGGCTTTGGATCTGACGATCCGGACTCGGTCTGGATCCAATCTAATCGCAGCCGTTGGCTTTTAATCGGGCGGCTCAGGCGATTGGGGGCTCAGGCGGCGGCGCTGGGTCGCCGGAGTGCATCTGCTCCGCGGCGGCGCGTGACCGGAGAAAGCCATGGCGGTGCTCTAGGGCTCGGTTTCGGACGTGGGTTGGCCGGGGAGCACCGCTCCGGCATGGGTAGTGCACTAGGGTGCCTAGGGAGGCGCTGCAGGGCTGGGGGCATGGCCCTCGACGGCGAGGCGGCTCTGGGCGCCGGGATCTCGCCGGAGTAGGCGGTTCGATGGCTCCAGGGGGCTACGGCTACCAAAACTAGCGCGTAAAGAAGGGGTGGACCGGGATGTGGCTCACCGAGGGCTTGGAGAGGCCGGATTGCGCGGCGCAGGGGACCGGCGGCGAGGTCCGGGCGGTGAAGACGACGCGGAGTCCGTGGAGGAGTCGTTGCGGGGGTCGGGGTCGGAGAAGAAAAGTCCGAGGAGGCTCCTGGCGCTGAGGCGGAGCTGGTGCGCTGCTCGGCCGAAGCTCCGGTGTGGCGGAGCGGCGTAGCCGCGGCGGCGCAGAGGGGCGGCACGGTGGAGCTGCGTTGTTGCGGTGGCTAGGGTTTGTGCGGAGCCAGCGGGTTGGGATGGCGGCGCAGGGGTGCGGCTGGGGTTAAGAAGGGCAGGGCCAGGGATTGCGGCGGGATAGGGATCCCGGCGGCCTCGCCGGTGATCCCGGGTGGCCGTTGCGCGGAGCCGGGAAGGAAGGGGAGAGAAGAGCGCTGACGCGCGGGCCCGGCGTGGCAGAGGGAGTAGCGCGCGGGGCGGGGCGAGCGCGGTTGCAGGCACTGACGTACGGGGCCCGGTTGGCAGGGGCGAGAGGCGACGCGCGGGAGGGTGAGTCGCTGGGCTGCTGCGTGACGCGGGCGGGCGGGAGCAGGCCGGCGCGAGCTGGGCCGAAGTGGAGCGGGAGTTGGGCCCATGTGGGGTTCAGCTGGGCCAGGGACTTGGGTTGGGTTTCCAGGGGAGGTGGGATTGGGCCTGGGCCGAGGGTTGGGCTGCTGGGCTAGTTTGAGTTGGGTTTGGATTTCTATTTTCCTTCTCTTTTCTAAATCTAGCTCCTATTCAAACTCAACCAAAACTAGTTGAATTCAAACTTGAATTTGAATTCCACTCCAAAACTCAAACAATTAAAACAAATGCACCAACATGAATGCAACAACAAAAAAATTAAACCTATGATAAATTTTAATTACTTGAGGAACAAAATTAGATTAAATGCCGGTCTAACACAATAAACCTTAGAAATTTAAATAAAGCCAATTAAATTTATTAATAAATGCTGGAAATTAAATTAGGGTGTTACACCACCTGTCGGGGACTCAACGGCCATGTATGCGCCTCCCTTGCGGTATAAAAGGGAGGCGCTCGCAGCTCACTATAGACTCAGCTCTAGACACGCCAAGACTCTCACAACACAAGCTCGGTTTCACTCCGAACAACCCTGCTCTCAACCTCTTGAGAGCGCAATCAATACAACACACAGTGTACGTAGGATATTACACTCCGGCGGCCCGAACCACTCTAAACCTGCTGTGTTCATCGCGTTCTTCCATCGAGATTGGGCTAATCCTAGCTAACCCCCGAGTACTCACCCTCTGGGTTTAGACGGGTGCACTACGCCACCCGGCTGTGGGTTTGCACACCACGACATCTGGCGTGCTAGGTAGGGGTGCTTTAGCTAGTTTTAGCTCATCTCTTCCCTATCTCCATGGTTTGGGTGGTTGAGCACTCCCACCACGACAGCGACGTGGAGATGATGGAGGGTGTGGCGTCATCCACGCCACACGCCTCTCGCCTTCCTGCGCTAGGGGCAACCGTGCCCGTGGAGCAGCCACCGTCGGCAACGGCGCATGCTGCACGTCGGCAAGAGTCAGAGCACCCGTCAAGGGCCCCCTCGCAAGCTGCGGGCGGTGGAGCGCTGGTGGCAGCTAGGGAGTTGCTTCGCAACCCTCTGGCTGCTGCAGCCTCGCCAGATGCCCTGAGGCAGTGGTGGGACGACGTTGACTGTCTCCTCCATCTGGCTCAAGCCTCCCCCAGTTCTGTAAGGACTGGGCAACGACCTCTGCCTGGCAATGCGGTGGTACCCTACCACCGGCGCCAGGGCGGTGCGTCGGCATCCGTGCTTTCCCCCACGGTGAGGGGTGCACAAACAGAAGACCTGCGGGCGGAAATCAACCGCAGGCGCGTGGGTGAGGACGCCCGCATCTCCATGGAAAGGGTGCGAGAATGCCGCCTCAACATTGAGGATCGCAACCTCAATGCCGACAGACGGGCACCCCGGTGGCTGGGGTGGGTTGCGCTGCGCTGGCGGATCACCTCCGCGCGGTGGCATGGCCGTCCAAGTTCTGCTCGCACCTGCCGGAGAAGTACGACGGTACCACTAATCCGTCGGAATTCCTGCAGGTGTACGTTACCGCCATCACAGCAGCTGGTGGTAATGACGCTGTCATGGCGAGCTACTTTCATGTAGCCTTGACTGGGCCAGCCCAGACTTGGCTCATGAACCTCACTCCTAGAACGATTCAGTCTTGGGAGGAGCTCTGTGCAAGGTTCACTGCGAACTTTGCCTGTACGTACCAGCAGCATGGTGTGGAGGCTCACCTCCACGCCGTGAGGCAGAAACCCGGAGAGACACTCCGGGCATTCATCTCGCGCTTCACCAAGGTACGGGGTACCATTCCTCATATCTCTGACATATCTATCATTACTGCTTTCCATCAGAGGGTACGTGATGAGAAGATACTTGAGAAACTGGCGACGCACGAGGTGGAAAGCATTACCACGCTTTTCTCCCTGGCTGACAAGTGTGCCAGGGCCGCTGAGGGCCGCGCATGGCACTCAGCCCCCCAAGACGGAGACACCAAGGCTGGTGGCTCCGGGGCTACCGTCCAGGGCGGTGGCAAGAAAAAGAAGAACAAGAACCGGGGTCGCGGGGAGCCACCTCCCGGTGGTCCAGTCGCTGCAGTAATGGCACCAGCTGCTGCGGCAGCGGCTGGGGGCCAGAATGCGCATGGCAAACGCCCGTGCCCGTAAGGTGGCAATGGAGGTTCATGCCCAGTTCATCCCACCGCTCGCCACAGCGCCGCTAATTGCCACGAGATCCAGAAACTCGCGAAGCGGGTCAGTGGGTGGCGTGAGCGGTCTGGCAAGGAGAAAGCCTTCGACAGCGAGACCGCTGTCGGGGAGAAGGAGCTAGGGTACCAATCCCCCGCTCGGGAGCTGAAGGGCGTTTATAGCCATGACAACTCCGACTCTGACAATGAGGAGTGCTGCAAGAAGCTGTCTGTAATGTACGGTGGAAGCTGGGAGCTTGTCTCCCGGCGGGACGTGAAGGCCCTTCGCTGAGAGGTCCTTTCGGCGAAGCCGGGGGTCCTGAAGGCGGCGCCACACCACAGGTGGAGTACGCCACCATCTCTTTCGGGCCATCTGACTACCCGGAGAACATGACCAGGGCTGGTGTACTACCTCTAGTCACCGCCCCTATCATAGCCAACATCAGGCTCTATCACGTGCTGATTGACGGTGGGGCTAGCCTCAACGTCATCAGCTATGCAGCGTTCAAGCAGCTGCAGATCCCGGAGTCCAAGCTGACTCCCTCTCGCCCATTCTGCAGAGTGGGCCCACATCCGGTGTTCCCTCTGGGGAGCATCACTCTGCCGGTCACGTTCGGGACCGAGGAGAACTTCTGCACAGAGAGCGTCTAGTTTGATGTTGCAGAGTTGAACCTCCCGTTCAATGCCATCATTGGCAAGCCGGCTCTCTAGCGCTTCATGGCCATTGCCCATTACGGGTATTCGGTCCTGAAGATGCCTTCCCCTGCCGGAGTCCTCACCGTGCGGGGTGACCGCACCGCTGCCGTCGCTGCAGTTGAGAAACTGCATGCTTTGGCGGCAGAGGCTGCACGTTCCGAGGAGGACCCATCCACCTTGCGGGCCAGGGCGCCCGCAAAGGCACCTAAGGTTCAGCCATCTGATCCAGACAATGTTCCTGTGAAGACCGTGCAGATCGGAGCGGACTCCTCCAGGACCACCCGCATCGCGGGAAACCTGGAGGAGAAATAGGAAGACGCGCTCATCACTTTCCTCTAGGCAAATGTGGACGTGTTCGCCTGGGAACCGTCACAGATGCCCGGGATCCCCAGGGAAGTGATCGAGCACCATCTGAGGATCTACCCTGACGCCACGCCGGTACACCAGAAACCCCGGAAGCAGTCCGTGGAGCGGCAGAACTTCATCCGTGAAGATGTCTGCAAGCTGCTATGCGCTGGCTTCATCGAGGAGGTCCACCTCCCCGAGTGGTTGGCCAACCTGGTTGTCGTCCCAAAGGCCAACGGGAAGCTTCGGATGTGCATCAACTACACCAGCCTCAACAAGGCATGTCCTAGAGACCCCTATCCTCTTCCACATATCGATCAGATTGTGGACTCCACCTCTGGGTCTGACCTTTTGCCTTTCCTAGATGCATAGTCTGGTTTCCACCAGATTCAGATGTCTAGAGAGGATAGGAAACATACTGCTTTTGTAACAGTGGATGAACTTTATTGCTATATTGTCATGCCATATGGTCTGCGGAATGCCTTACCCACGTTTGTACGAGCTATGAACAAAACTTTCTGTAATCTAATTAGACATATAGTTGAGGAGTATGTCGATGATATTATAGTCAAGACTAAGGTAGGGTCAACACTAGTTGAGGGCCTGTCCCTTGTCTTCGACCGACTGCGCGCCACGTGCACGAAGCTGAATCCCGAGAAGTGCATTTTTGGCATCTCGGCAGGGAAGCTATTGGGTTTCCTAGTCTCACATCGAGGCATCGAGGCAAACCCAGCCAAGATCAAGGCGATCGAGGCGATGAGGCCTCCCGGCCGCATCAAGGACGTCCAGAAGCTTACTGGATCTCTGGCCGCTCTTAGCAGCTTCATTTCGAGGCTGGCTGAGAGGGCCCTCCCCTTCTTCAAGCTATTGAAGAGGTCTGGTCCATTCTCTTGGACTGAAGAGGCTGAACAAGCCTTCCAGGAGCTGAAGCAGCTCCTCACCTCACTGCCAGTATTGGTGCTCCAGAGCCAGGTGAGACGTTGTTTTTGTATCTTGCTGCGTCTGCAGAAGCGGTCAGCATGGTGCTGGTCGCCGAGAGGATGGAGCAAGCTCGCCAGGGGGACACCAGGGTCCCTCCGGCCAAGGATGGTGAGCCAGGCCACGGACATGGGGGTCTGACAACCACTCCTCTGTCTGAAGGTCCGGACCCCGCACAAGGTGGTCCGGAGGAGCCTCGACCCAGTGGGAACCCAGAACCACTGGAGGCCCAAAGACTTGACGTGGTGGACAAGGGTGAGCCGGACCCAGTGGCCAGGGCCCGGACCATCCAGAAGCCAGTCTACTATGTCAGCAAAGTCCTCAATGAGGCAAAGGCCAGGTATCTTGAGACGCATAAGCTTATCTATGCCATACTTATTGCGTCCAGGAAACTGCGCCACTATTTTCAGGCACACAGAGTTGTCGTAGTGACCTCTTACCCGCTAAGAGCAATCCTGCACAACTCCAATGCCACGGGCAACATTGCCAAGTGGGCAGCAGAGTTGGCTGAGTTCCGCCTGGACTTCCAGCCTCGCCATGCAGTCAAAAGCCAAATCCTGGCTGATTTCATAGCAGAATGGACTCCTTCCCTAAGCAATTCTGGGGGTCCGGACCTCAACGCCAGACCCCCGGAGCCGGAAGTCAGGACATCAGTCTTCACCGAGCCCCACTGGACACTCTTCTTCGACGGGTCCGTCCGCAAGCAGTGGACTGGAGCTGGTGTGGTCCTCATCGACCCAAACGGAGATCAACTGAAGTACATGGTGCAACTTGAGTTCAAGGCCACCAACAACATGGTAGAGTATGAAGCTTTGATCTTTGGCCTGACACAAGCCCTGTCTCTGGGGGTCTGGCAGCTCCTGGTGAAGGGAGATTCTCAGCTAATCATCAAGCAGGTCCGGGGGGATTGCAGCTGCAACAATCCCCAGCTCGTGGCATACCTCATTCACGTGAGGAAGCTCGATAAGGACTTCGACGCCTTGGAACTGCAACATGTTCCCTGCAAATTCAACACAGCAGCAGATGATCTCTCTGCGAGAGCATCTACTTGGGCATCCATGCCCGAGGGCGTCTTCGAAAGACGGTTACTGAGACCTACCGCCCAGCCTGCCGAACTGGGTGAAGGGGATCAAGCTAGCACCTCAAAGCTAGCGGTCCCGGCAGCATTCCATCTGTGGTACCTGCCCTGGGTTGTGTACTCTGTTGAGGACCCTGGAGACCTCATAGAGCCACTCCCACCTGCTCAGGGAGGTCCCGATGCATGGATCTCCGAGATCCGAGACTACCTGAAAGACAATATCCTTCCTGATGACGATGTGTCCGCTGAGCGCATAGTACGATTGGCTAAACACTACGCTGTGGTAGAAGGGTATCTCTACCGCTGTGGCCCCAATGGTATCCTCATGTGGTGCATTTCCCAGTTAGAGGGCCGCGAGTTGCTCGCGGAGATCCATGGAGGCGAGTGTGGAAATTATTCCTCATCTCGCACGCTTGTTGGTAAGGCCTTTCGGCATGGCTTCTACTGGCCGACAGCACTCCAGGATGCGGCTAAGCTGGTAAGGTCCTGCAAAACATGCTAGTTCCATCAAAGAAAATACACACACCGGCTCAAGCTCTGCAAATGATCCCACCCTGTTGACGCTCCTTAGCGCCCCAATTTATGTACCGCAAGCGCACGGGATCATGTAGCTTTTCCCTTAGAGTATTCCCCCAAGGTTTATCAATCCATGGAACCAAAGATACAAGAAACAATCTACTAACATAGAGAATCCTTCGTATTGAGGTGTTGTAAAACGAATCTAATCTACTAAAAATAGCAAACACCGAAGGTAGCAAGAGAAAGTTAGAGATAACCAATCTAGATCACCTAGATCATGCATATGTTGTAGTTCAAGCCGGATGTAGTGAAGCAAGACAGATGTGAATCTCAATGAAAAGCATCTTTAAACCCAAAATCTCCAATCCGATCCTTCGATACCCCATCTACTAAAGCAATGCCCTGTCACGACGCCCCCCTTTGGACGAAAGCACCCTGAAGCAAATCGAACCCCCTTTGGTAGTTCCGCCATGAACCTCTAGCCACCATTACTACAAGATCATGCTAAGCGATCTATCTCGATAATAGATCTAAGATGAAGCAAACCCAAAGAAAAGAACGAAATCGAAAGAGAGAACATGGTCGCTAAAAATTCGGAATCACAAGTAACTTCACCATGAATGATTGTACATCACAAGATCACAACCGGGGCCCTACCTTGATCTTGATGATCCTAGCTCTAGTACTCCGATGTGGTCTTCCTTGCAAGGTTCCCACGTCGGCTAGGGAAGCCCCTAGACAACTAGCACGACCCTCGGCTCTCCGAGAGGTGTCCCAAATGATCTTCTGCGTGAGCTTGGGGGAGGGGTCTTTAAATAGGCTCAGGATACCCTAGGTCGAAGGGGAGGCCGAGACTCCCTGAAAAGGGCCTGGGCCGGCCGGCTCAATGGGCCCAGTGTAACACCCTAATTTTAAATTCCAGCATTTATCAATAAATTTAATTGGCTTTATTTAAATTTCTGAGGTTTATTGTGTTTAGTTGGCATTTTTAATCTAATTTTGTTCCATTAAGTTATTAAAATTTATCATAGGTTTAATTTTTGTGTTGCATTCATGCTGGAGCATCTTTTCTTTTGTTGTGGTTAGGTTTGAATTCAAATTAGTTTGAATTCAATTAGTTGTATTTGGTTAGAATTTAGAAAGGAAAAGGAAAAGAAACCCAAACCCAAAACAGGAAACCCAGCTCAAAGCCCAGTCCAACCCAAGAAAAGGCTTGGCCCAACCCGTTTCCTTTTTCCCCGTGGCCCACCCCTTTCCCTATCCCGGCGGCCCATTCACTTAGCGCGGCCCGCTTCGCCCCCGCTCCCTCTGCGCGCGGCCCAGCACGCACTCGCGCAGCAGCCCGCACGCCTGCGCCGCCCGCCGGCCTCACCCGCCTGCCAACAGGGCCCACGCGTCAGCCGCGCGCGCGTCGCTCTCACTGAGCACCCGGGCCCGCCGGTCATCCCCTTCCCCTCCTCCTTTCCTTCCTCCCCGCGTCCGAATTGCTCTGCTCGCTGGACCACCACAGCCCGCCTTCCTCCCCGCTGCGCCGTGGCCCGGCCTGCCTCGCAGGCCTAACGGCCAGCCTCACCCGAGCATCATCTCCCCTTCTAGAAGATTCCTCACCCGAGCCAGGAAATCACAAGGAGAAACGTCCCGGTCTGTTTTCCCCGCACGGAGCTTTCCTCGCCGCGATCCTCGTTGGTTTCCAATCCGCGGCACGCCTATCCAGGATCACCGCCGGCCCTTAAATTAGCACCCCAAGGACCTCCCCCCCCATCCTATTCCACCAGCGCCGCCACCCCAAAGCCCTAGCCTCGCCGCCGCGTTCCCGGAGTCGGAGCAGAGAGCCTGCGCCGCCGGGAGCACGGACATCCGCCGCCGCTCCGCCTCCGCGAGTCGACGCCACGACTTCACCTTGGAGTCAGGAGCGCCGTCGACTCCCCCATCCCCGTCCTCGGCCCCGCTGCGCACGGAAATCTTCTTGGAAGGGCGCCGCCGACCCACCCCTGCGCCGCCGCGTTTCCTCCTCGACGACGACCCTGCGCCACACCTCCCTTCAATCCAGAGCGCGGTGAGCACTGCCCCGCCCCTACCTACCTCTTGCGCTAACTATTGTGGCACCTGGGCCAAACCCGAGGCCGGACACCGCTCGTCGGCGTTCCTCCGCCTCGCACGCCGCAGATCCGCCACGGCGGGCTCTCTGCAGCACTGCACCGTTCCTCGTTGCCCTTGTTTTGGCTTGCAGCAACGCAGCGCACACAACCACATCCTTTGCACACAGAATCTAGGCCGGTAACGCATGAACGCACGCTCGCCGGCGAACCTCACGGCGCGGAGCCGCCGCCGCAGTTGCCCCCATCACGCAGAGCCTCGCCGTGCCCCGTTTTTGGTTCCAGTGGACTACGCATGTCGCCCTCATTCTGTTGCACCAGATAGCGGCCCGAATAACCCTCTGTAGCGCCCGAACCGCTACTCCGACGAACTCGCCGCCGCGGAGCTTAGTCTCCGGCGGGTTCCGCCGCCCTGCCCCGCGCTCGGCTATTCCTGGCCGCAGGATCCTGATCGGACGAACCGAGTCAACCCGAGCCCGAGTCAAACACACTAGATACCGGTCAGCGCCTGCAGGTTTTGCAAAAGAACCCCTGGCTTTTCCCGGATTCAACCCGCAGTCCACTGCCTTGAAAAATAATTACAGTTAGGCCCATATTTTAACACTTTAGCCCCTGAGCTTTGTAGATTTTGAATCCGCCGTCCAGCCCTAGCTCTTTTGCGAGTTAGACCCTAGAATTAATGTTTATTCACGTTTTAGTCCTCGGTTTTAGCAGAAAAGCCCCTAAAACTTCAGTTTTCTTACAAATAAGCCCCTGAATCTTGTTTTAGGCCTAGTTTATGCGTTTTAGCTCCGATTTTAGCGTTCTTTATGTCCACGCGATCGTTGTAACGAGTAGAACAGTTTAGACTTAGTTTTTCTTGCTGTTTTATTGTATTGATGTACTGTTTCTTAGCTTTTTGTTAGTGTTTGCTTGTATGCTTATTTCGTGCAATGTTTTGGCCATGTGTTCGTGAGTAGACGTTGATCCATCTGAGGAGCCCCAGTACCAGTACCCGGAGCAGCCGTCTTCCGAGCACTTTGAGCAGCAGCCAGAGCAGTACGAGGAAGGCAAGTATAACATGAACATCCTATCACCTTTAATTACAATTTCATTCTGCATTTTAATACTGTATGCCTTTAAGGATTTCCTAGCCAGTTTATATCCTTTAAATATACCTTTGGGTTGCATTTTGGTTAGTTGTGCTAGGTTGCTGCGCTATAACACACTCTGGTCCTTTTTAATTAAATTGATTAATGGTTTACTTGAACTTAATTCTGAGAGTGGCACTCTGTGTGGCTTGAGTGGCTCACGTCTCGTTAAAATTGGCTTTTGTTAGAAACATGGTTTAGGGGGCCAGCACGGTGCTTAGTGCTTGGTTGGCCACTCTCCATAAGGACCGGTTCATAGAGCGACAACCTGGGACAACAGCGCTACCACAAGGCTAGAATGGGATAGACTTGGCGTAATAATTAGATCTTTTTGGTTTGGAGTAACTTACCTGCGGGGCAAGAGTAGTAAGCTTCAATGGTCCCTGCTCCTCCGGCTTGGTCTGTGCTTGGATTGCGCTCCTGTGCTTGTACCCCCGGAGGTGGGCCCCATCGTCGCCGACCTAACTCTCGCGGTTACGCCTTACCAACGAGATTCTTTTTAAAGGCCTCGTAGTGAGTCGCTGGCCATCTCACCTAAGGAAGTGTGATGAACAACTGGCGTAGCTCACGACTTGTGGGTAAAGATGTGCAACCTCTGCAGAGTGTAAAACTGGTATACTAGCCGTGCTCACGGTTATGAGCGGCCCAGATCCTCCTTTTGATTAGTGAAGTTATCTCCTTCCGACGAGGGAGGTGCTTCTCGGGGTTTACCTTGGTGGCTTGGTTTTGGTTTGGTTTCTCAGTAGTATCATAATTAAATCTGATTAATTACTATGTAACTGGGTTATGGTAATTCATCAACTCGTAGTAAATAGCTTTAATAAAATTTTGCCAACACTTAAAAGCTAATGCAGTTGAGTCAGCCAGCCTAGAGCCTCATAGTTTGTGTTATACTTGTTGAGTACAAGTTGTGTACTCACTCTTGCCTCTTCTCTACTTTTTCCTCTTGGCTATGCTACTGCTGCTCAGTTCTTGCCGACACGAGGGAGTTCGTCCAGCGCTACCAGGACTACGAGGACTTCTAGGTGCTTCGTCTCCCAGTCGACGTCCCTGTGGCGCCCTGCTTCAGCTTCGGAGAGCTTTATTCGTATTTTGTACTTCGCTTCCGCTGTATCAGACATTTTGTCAATATTGTAATAAATAACTTTCGTATTCGCTTTATTATATCTTTTTACGTGATATGTGCTATGATATACTGTTCATTCTGTTGTATATACGTGTGACTTGATCCTGGCACGTATATGATTGCTCGGTTTATGTTCTTTTATAAACCGGGTGTTACACCCAGGAAGGCCGGCCTGGCCCATTTTCTCGCCATCTCGCGTCCTCCTTTCTCCCCAAGTCTTCTGGAGTTTATACCTTTCACGATTGCACCCCGTTGGACGTCGTTATCTTCGAGATTTCTTTGAGGGAAAGGATAGGACGCAGAATCCTTCCTTAAATCTCTATTTGCTTTGCTTAGCCCCGAAGTATCTCGATCTCATCTTGTGGGCTTTGTCCTTTGGGCTTCATTGGAGGGTGGATGTGCACGAACAGGCTTCTAGTCCTCATGGCCTTTGGTCCTTTGTTTGGGCTTTGGCCTTCGTCTTTCTTCGTGTTATTGCGTGATCATGGGCCTCGTCATTTCATGCTCCAAAATTGGTCAAAAACCTGCAAAAACGAAGTACCTCCAAAATATATGTGCAAATGCGAAAACGACCAATAATCGGGCCGAGGTTAGGATGGTTAGTGATTTTGATATTAAATTCATGCCATTATCAAAGTTAAACAGGGGATAAAATGGATACTTAAGGAGCACCAACATTCCCCCCATGCTTAAATGTTGCTCGTCCTCGAGTAAGTCCTTGATAAAAATCAGTATTGCCTTTCGATGTCCAATCCCTGCACTTGATCATACACGAGAAAACACAATGCTCCCAAAAATATTTTGCAGATAATAGTTCAAGTTGTAACCAGCTTTTTCAATGTGGAAGGTAGATACAAGTTAAATGCTTCACCACAATTATTAAACACATGCTCTCAAAATTAAACAAGTCTCAGAATTAAGAAAGTAAGTTCCATAAATAATGCTAAACCAAGATCAATAATTTAAACCTCATTGCAATTTGCTCATGGAAACTCTCAGCTCATCTTGTCTCTCAAACTTGCTAGAACTTTCTCCTTTCTTTCTCTCATATATATGTGTGAGGTTTTATCTGGAGCTCTGGAAAGGTTAGTCCTAACAAAAGATATTATAATCAAGATATTATCAAAACAAGAAATACTTATGGATTTACCGAGACTCGTCAAAAAGACCATTGGAAAATAATTTCTTTGTGGAGAGAGAGAGAATGGAACACACACTTTAGATGGTGGACATGTGCAAATGGCAATGGTTGATCCCAAGGCACAACTGAAGTCCTTGTTATTGGATTGCACATGGTTGGAATAATTGAGTATAGAATAATCTTCAAAGTACTTGGAGTTTAATGAAGCAAACGGAACCGAGGAGCTTTTCATCATCATTTTTTTTCTTTTCTTTTTTTTTCTTTTCTTTTCTTTCTTTTTGCTCCTCAGAACCGTTGGCAACACAATGCACTTACTCCACCTCCCCCCATGCTTGAACGTTTGCTTGTCCTCAAGCAATGAAGTGATGATAATCTGATGGAGTGAGTGCACAAAACTCGTATCAATTCTCTGGACTCAACTTTGGAATTCAATGTGGCATCTCCTCGTAAAAGATTGAAGCCAACAGAGGAGGAAAAAGCCCAGGCCGGCCAGCCTAGGGGTGTTGGGCCGGCCGGCCTACTGCCTGTAGGCCGCCACTTCTTCGGATTTTTCTACTGCGAACTTTTTGATGCTTCCCAAGCTTATGTTTTACTAAATTTTGCTCTTGATTCCATTGTTTTGCCGTCAAAATAATAATATATACTCAATATATAGGTTGTGGTCAAGGAGGTGTTTCACAAAGAGATGTTTTTGGTTAAGGGTGGATATCCAGCGAGGTTTGCGGTGTTCCCGGTGTAGAAACTCACAATGCATGGATAGAATGGTTAGCAAAAGAGAGGTACACAAAAATACGGAATGGTCAGCTTCTTAGTCCTGTACCAAAGAAGATAATTCTTGAATTAATTCACCTGAAAATAAATCTTGCTCTATGGTTTGTCCTGATATAACATTTAGGCTTTTAGACGGGTAGAGCAATTGCAAAAGGTATCATTGACAAGGTTAGCTCAAAATTAAATCCGAACTAAATTTTCCTTGACAAGCTTAAGTAAGAGAGCAAGAATAGAAAGATGTAGGTCTTAATTTATCATAACCTCCACAATTAAATTAGCCGTCATTTAATTAATTTTTCAGATCATGTTAGGGAGAGCATTAGTTTAAACATTCACAAACCAAGCACAAGAAAGTAGACAAGGCGGCAACGATCATCATATTTTAACATGGCACAAACTTTCTATCATCATTACTAACCATAACATTAAAGTGTGGGTGATGCATTTATTTATCATGGTGATGAAAGCAAAAGAAAGCAAATTGCACACATGCTGAAAAAAATAAAATAGAAAATTGCTACGCACACACAAGCTTGCACACATGCTGAAAATAAATGAAAAAAATAGAAAACTCCAAACCACACATGCGATCATTTTATTCATGGTCTTGTCGTCGATCACTCTTCTTGATTGCCTCTTGCGTTGTATCCTTGGTCATAATATTGTTGAAATGCTCCTCCATCAAATTGTTCCGGTGGCGCTAGTCCTAGAAGTCCCATTTGATATGCAATTCCCGCGGTTCCATCTTCTAGTTGGCTTGTGTGCCTCCGGATGGCATCTATGTCTTCCATGTTTCTTCTTGCATAGGCACCCATGATTCTCATTCCTTGTTCCGGTTGAGGGAGGTCAAAAAATTGTGCTCCAAATGACGGGTGGGGCATCTCTCCTTGGTATGATGGGGGTGGGTAGCCATAGTTGCTGAATGGTGGGGGCACCGGGTACATCGGTGGAGGCGCCACCATACCATGCCCCCATGCTTGATCTTGGTTTCCTTCTCATTGACTCATCCATCCTTGCGGGTGTCCTTGTCCACTTGATGCACCTTGAAATTCATTTCTCCAATAAGCGGAACTTGGTGGTGGAAGCTTTACTTCTAAATTTTCTTGTTGTGCCGACGCCGATGTTCCTTCAATCAACCTTCCTCTTTTTGTTTTCTTCACCTTTGCTCCAATGTTTTCAACTCGCCAATCGGTCCTTCCTCTTGCGAATAATTTAAGCCTTTGATCGGGGAGGGAAATATCCATATCAGAAATAGTGAATCCCTTCTTTTCATCCCCTCCGATATAATGGCCTTGCCTCAAATGTTCAATCCCTATATCTCTTCCCGGGACATAATATTTTTGGATCACCCCTAACCCCGGATTCATGGCTCAGGCTATTAGTGTAAGATAACACCCCGAACCAACTTCTCCCGTGCCGGATGATGCTTCACAAATCCATCTTTCAACCATGATGTAGGTGGGATCAATCACTTGCTTCTTCACCAATGCTGCATACATCCAATTCAATTCTTGGTCGGTGACCTTTGATTCTCTCATCCTCCCGAGAATTCTTTTGCTCACCCAAGAGTGGAATATTTGGAGGATCACATTACTTATATTCTTCCTTTGGCGATTGACATCTTTTGCTATCTTCATCCAAAACTCATCGAGCTCTCCATCTTCAACTTCCACCATTTCATTTGCATTGCTTTTGAACCCGAGCAAACTCCCTATTTCTCCACAGGTGATGACTTTTTCTTCATTCTTGAGCCAAAATTTCAAACATGGCACTTCTTCATCATCCACCACCTCTGTTATTTTCTCTAGTGTCATGAACATATCCAAAGCCACTTCTTCTTACATGTCTACCGTAACACCGTCGGAAAATAACTACCAACCGATGTTCTCCAAGAGCTTGTAGATGTCATGATGGAATCCCAAATTCTCCAATGCTTCATCATCAAAATCATAGTTTGCTCACAGCCTTCCCTTCATGAACTTGAGCCTTTCTTCTTCTTCCATTGACAAGATGGTAAACCCATATTCGGAATGCTTGGGCTTGTATGGCGGTGGTGCGGATGACCTTGTCGAATGCCGTGGAGGAGGTGGCATCCCTTCGGTGAATCTCATGGAGGAGCTTCTTGGTTCTCTCATCCCACCAAGGAGAAACATGTTGCTCCTCGGTGCGGGGTTGTCTTCCTCCATGCTCCGCAGAGACCCGGAGACCGAGTGCCTCCGCGAAGAACTTGCCGATGCGTTGGGTGTTGATGAACGCGTCCTTCTCCTCCCGGCGACGAACTTCATGAAGCCACTCATGGTGACTCTTTGCTGCACACACTCAAAAATAAACACACCGGGGGTTTCTTGCTGGTGGGAGAACAATATATCGAAGAGTGGAGCAAACTAGGATTTGTGGTGAATTTTTTGAGATTTTTGGAGTTGATTTTGGTGGAAATTTTTCAGAGCTCTAGCTTATGTTTCTGGGTGAAGAACTTGAAGAACACGAATAAGGAATTTAGTGAGGAGCATACCTGTGAAAGGGGAGCACTAGGGGACTTAAAAAGAGGCCAGGCCGGCCGGCCTAGGGCCATGGGGCCGGCCGGCCTAGGGTGTTCCTGGCCCTCCTCCACTTCATCTTTCTCTGGTGACTTCCTGGCGCAATTTCTTGCTTCTGTCTAGTACATCTTTTATGCTTTGCACTGTCCAAAACCCGTGTACCACTCCTTCCTTGTCCTTGTTGTCCACTTGCAACATTATTTCTTCACTTTGTGTCATTCACTTTGTCCCATACTTCATCATTCATCACATGGTGCCATCTTTTGCTATAAATTTCATGTCCTTCCCATGCATGGCTGCTCCCTTCTTTGGATCATTTGCATATGGTGGTAGGTAGAGAGCACAATTCCTTCCCGTGAACTCACTTTAATCAATAGATGTTAATCAAGCACATAAACCCTCTCCAAATCATGCTTAGATGTTGAATCCTCCTCTAACTTCGAAATTTCAGAATTAACTCAAAGCATGCAATGAGCTTAAATGAATAATCAGAGGGGAATCAAAACATCTTTACATTTGTAAGTCGAAAAATATTTTCTGATTACATTAATTTTAGTTGCACCGGAACCGTTCACTTTCATGAATTGATAGCGAACAATCTCGAATTCAACCGTGGGTCTTGGGTTTAGGTTCTAATTTTCGCCAAAATGAGAGAGAATTTTTTTGAAAAAGGGAACAATTAAAGTTAGGAAAATTATAGTCCTATGAAACTGAAAATTCTCTCTATGTTTGAGCGAACCTACGCATCAAGAATTTAAATAATATAAACATAGCGCGGCTCTACTCTTGTCTTTTATCTCAACTTGGTCCGGCCGTCATGGAGAGGACGGTTGCCAAAAATAGGTATGGAATTTTGGATGTGGCTTTCTCAAGAAGAGGCAAATAAATCATAGGATGGCTCATGTCATTGGTTTAAAAGAAGAAACAACATCGAAATGACTGAGCGAATAAAATCCAAATCGAATTGTTCGACCGAACGACCAATTGTTCAAAAGTTTATCATGTTCTTGCGTAGCAAAATTCTTGACTCACTTACCCAAATCTCTTGTGGGTTGTCCTCCCGGCAGCTTATTCTTGACTCGACGAACGAGTTGCCTCCTGCAAAGCGCTTTGTTTATAGTCTATAGCTAGACTTTCTTCTTCTTCACTTCGGACCAACGCTCGGTGATGGTGCTGCAGTCTTGGGTACCCACTTCCGCACAATCCTTGGTGCGGGTTTGTCTTCCAGGTTAGTCATCTTTTTGGTCTTCACAGGCGTGCTTCTAGTTTTTATCTTGACGGGTGCAGCGATCTTCTTTGTCGCGATGGACGCGACGACTTCTTTCTCCTTCTTCGCTTCCTTCTTGTTCGGCTCCTCTTCTTTCTTGAGCTTCTCCTCTATGACACGGCAGTGAGGTGAAACTAATTTGACATTGATCATGTTGCATACCTCGAGGCGTGGACGAAACTTGGACTCGCTTGTGGTGCCATTGATGTCGAACTTGATCTCCCCCTTGCCAACGTCGATGTTCGCCCTTGCGGTCTTGAGGAAAGGCCTCCCAAGTATGAGAGGTGCCTTGCTCCCTTCTCCCATATCGAGAATCATAAAGTCAACGGGGAGTAAGTGTTCTCCAATCTTCACAGGCACGTCTTTGGCGATTCCCAAAGGATAGCGAACGGAATTGTCCGCTAACTCTAGGCACATGGCGGTGGGTTCCGGCTTCGGTAAGCTTAGCTTCTCGAACACGTTCTTTGGCATGACGCTCACACTTGCGCCGAGATCACAATGTGCTCTTTCGAACATAAGAGATCCAATGGAACACGGGATGGTAGGACATCCGGGGTCCCTCTTCTTCTCAGGAGCTTCATTAGCGATTGCCGCGCTACACTCCTCGGTTAGCTTGACGGTGCTTGGCGGTATCTCGCGCTTGTTTCCCATGATGTCTTTGAAGTAGCGAGAATATGTTGGAACTTGTAGAGTGTCCAAGAGCGGCATGTTGATGCTCAACCTGTGTACCATGTCAACAAATTTGTTGAATTGCTCATCTTCATGTTTACCTTTGCGGTATTGTGGCCTTGGCGGTAGAATTTTGGTGTCTATATCATCTAGCTCAAACTCCGGCTCTTCGGTGACTATCTCTGGCGCAGGAGTAGGCGCCTTCTCCTTGATTATAGTCTCCACTTCAACTCTTGGCTTAGGCTTCCTTGCTCCTGCCGCATGTTCGGGTTCTTCGGTCTCTTTTCCCGAGCGAGTTTGAATTGCCTTTGCCATCTCCGGACCTTGAGGTTGCCCGGGCAATTTTCCTTCGTTGCTAGATAAGCGTCCGGTGAGCTGGGCTACTTGTGTTTCTAGCATCTTCATCATGTTGAGTACTTGAAGGTTAGAGCTCCTGACCTCCGTCACCTTGCCATCAATGTTCTCCGAGATCTTGTCCATAGCCTTGAACTTGGTGACGGTGTCCTTGTTGATCTTGCCTTGCTCCTCCATGAACTCCTTCAATTGTATACGAAGAGGCACTGAGTTTTGAATGGAAGAGCTTGCATTAAATTGAGGTCTACCTTGCCCGTAGCAGAAGTTGGGTTGCGGGATCCATTCTCCCTTCATGTAGTTGAGCATCTTGGCTTCCTCCGGGCAATTCTTTTGGACATGGCCGTACTCTCCACATTCTTCACATGTAGACCTTGCTTCGGCCGCCTTCAAATCAATAGCTTGGGCTTCTCTCTTTTCCACTTCCATCTTCACCAACCTCCTCATGAGCGAGTCGATCTTCCCTTCTAGCACTTCTTCACGTTCCACTTGCAATACACTCTTCGCGGCGCCCATGGCTTGGAGTGGTTGTAGGCGCCCCGATGAATGCCCATGCGTCATTGTTCGCCACCTTCTTGAATAGCTTGAAAACTTGAGTCGGCATGAACTCAATGATCGATCCTCCTGCCGATGCATCAATAATCCCCCTTGATGCAGTAGTGAGGCCTTGATAGAACTTCTGGACCACATCTTCCCTTGAGAACTTGTGATGAGGTACGGCGCGGATGTAGTTGTTGAAGCGCTCATCGGCTTCCGCAATAGTCTCCGTCGGGGCTTGCACGAATGTAGCAATCTTGTTGCGCAAAATTTGGGTCTTGCCCGGCGAGTAGAACTCCGTCATGAACTCCTTCATCAAGGACTCCCAATTTTGCACCGTGTGTGCCAGTAGAGAATGAAACCATTGCAGCGCTCTCCCAAGTAGAGAGAACGGAAAGACCCTCGCTCTCATTTGATCTTGAGTCATCCCTTGCATGTCGAAAGTGCGGCATAGTTGGAGGAACGCTTGAAGATGTAGATTAGTGTCTTCTTTTCCAGTGAAGGGCGAGCTTTGCACCATCCTTATGATTGAAGTCTTGATCTCGAATGGAACTCCGATGTTGTCGAGATTTTGGATCGGCAAGTCCCGAATGTCCGGAGTGCATAGCTCTCCGATCGTACGCTCCTGCTCCGGTAGCGCCATCCCTCGGTGAAGTGGTGCCTCCTTTGGACTTGTTGGTGGAGTCGCTTGAGGTGAAGACAATGAACCGGCGACTTCTTCTTTTGGATCTACTAGTTCCAGCTTCCTTGATCGTGCTTCTCGTCTCCTTTGCCTGTAAATTTTTTCTGGATCATCCACAAAATTTTAGGGTTTGTTGGAGAGCCTCCCGTCCATCTCCTGTTAGGGGTTAGTGAAAAGAAAAATATATACGAGATCTAAAAGATGAATATACAAGATCTAAAACATAAAAGAAAAATAAAGCAAAATAAAGTAAACTCTAGATTAGATTGATTTTCGTGGAATAGATCCGTTTTTTTTAAGTTAGCACAAAAAATAAGAGATCTAAAAAGGTCAAAAAGAAAAACCAAGAAAAAGAAATATTTACGAATGCAAGTAAGATTGGATCTTAAATCGATGGTTCCCCGCGCAACGGCGCCAGAAAAGCTTGTTGACGCTCCTTAGCGCCCCAATTCATATACCGCAAGCGCACGGGATCATGTAGCTTTTCCCTTAGAGTACTCCCCCAAGGTTTATCAATCCACGGAACCAAAGATACAAGAAACAATCTACTAACATAGAGAATCCTTCGCGTTGAGGTGGTGTAAAACGAATCTAATCTACTAAAAACAGCAAACACCGAAGGTAGCAAGAGAAAGTTAGAGATAACCAATCTAGATCACCTAGATCATGCATATGTTGTAGTTCAAGCCAGATGTAGTGAAGCAAGACAGATGTGAATCTCAATGAAAAGCATCTTTAAACCCAAAATCTCCAATCTGATCCTTCGATACCCCATCTACTAAAGCAACGCCTTGTCACAACGCCCCCCTTTGGACGAAAGCACCCTGAAGCAAGTCGAACTCCCTTTGGTAGTTCCGCCATGAACCTCTAGCCACCATGACTACAAGATCATGCTAAGCGATCTATCTCGATAATAGATCTAGGATGAAGCAAACCCAAAGAAAAGAACGAAATCGAAAGAGAACATGGTCGCTAAAAATTCGGAATCACAAGTAACTTCACCATGAATGATTGTTGTAACACTCTAAGTTAAATTTCAATATTTAATAATAAATTTAATTGGCTTTAATTAAATTTCTAAGGTTTATTGTGTTTAGACTTGCATTTAATCTAATTTTGATCCTCAAGTAATTAAAATTTATCATAGGGTTAAAATGTTTGTGCATTCATGCTGGTGCATAGTTTTATTTGATTGAGTGTGGTTTGAATTCAAATTCAAATTTGAATTCAAATAAGTTTAGTTTGGTTTGAATTAGAAATAGAAAAGGAAAGGAAATAGAAGAAGAAAAAGAGAAGAACCAATCCAGCAAAAAAACCCCAAACCAGCCCGGCCCAACCCCTTCCACACAGGCCCAGCTTACCCCCCTCCCCTCCTAGCCCAGCAAACCCCGCGGCCCAGCTCCCTTCTCTCCTTGGGCCCACTCGCGAGCTCCCTCCCTCCCCGTGCTCGCTCCGGCCCATGCCGCACACGCTAGCCCGCACCCCGCGTCGCCTGCACGTCGTCATCCGTGACGCTGACAAGGGTGGCCCGCACGTCAGTGTCTCCACGCCCCGCGCAGTGCCGCGCCTCGCACCGCTCTTCCGCTGCCACATCGGGCCCGCACGCCAGCTGCTCGCTTGCTCGCGCTCGGCTGCCCACCCGTCTCCTCCCCCGCTCTGTGCCTGACACATGGGCCCCAACCGTCAGCCAGCCCAGCGCCCCGCGTCCGCACGCGCCCGTGCCCCGCTCGGTGGCCGTCTCGCTGACGCCGTGGCCTCACCTGTCATCCCCGTTCCCCGCCTCCTCCTTGCGCTCACCAGCCACGCCGAGATCACGGCCGTGATCTCCGGCGCTTCCCTGCCGTAACCCACCTCCGAGATCATCGGGCCCCCTCATTTAAGCAACCCGCGACCCCTGCAGCCCGTCTCCACCTCGCAGCCTTAGCCGCCCAAACCCTAGCGCATCGCCCTGCCTTGCCTCCGCCGGAGCAGGACACCCCGCCGCCGCGGCCATGCTGCTCCACGCTGCGCCGCCACCCCCCAGCCCGCACGGCAGCTTCACTTCGGAGTCCACAAAACCCCCGAGCACGCTACCCCGACTCCGAGCCACACCGGCGCCGGAATTTCCTCGGATCCCGTCGCCGCAGGTAATCGCAGACTCGAGCAATTGCTCGCCGCCGGTGGTCCTTGGTCTGCCCTAACCTCCGTAGCATCTCCGCAGGAGCACCGCGAGCCCGCCCGAGGGATCCAGGCGCTCGGAGGAGCCCTGCAATGCCCGGACCGCGAAGCTCCGCCCGCGACCCACCGCCGGATCTCGCCGCCGGCGCCGCTGCGTCACGCTCCTCCCGGACCAAACCTCGGTGAGCACCCCCGGACCTTCCTTGATCTTATACTCTAGTTGTAGCAGCCCGTAGCGCCCTCTAGTTCCCAGCGCGTGGCTCGCCGCCAAGCCAGAGCCGCCGCCGTCACCGTTTCCGCCGCCACAGAGCCGCTCGCGCCCAGGTCTAGGTCCAGGTGGATAACACATGCCTTGTAGGTGTTTCCAGACACCAGCCCTGCTCGAATCCACCCCAGGAAGGCCGAGTTCGACCTTCTCCGGTGCAGCGCCGCTGCGGGATTTGTCGCCGGCGGCAGCTCACCGCCGCCTCACGCGCCCTTGTCCCCCTGGCCGCACGATCTCGGACCAGCGGTCCAGACTAGATCTAAAGCCCATCAAACCTGATCACTCAGATCGTGATCCAACGGACGAGATCCATGGATACCCCTTCGGCCTGGCATTTTTGCTAAAGAACCCTCTGTCTTTAGTAGAATCAACCCGCACTCCAAGTCTGTTCAAAAGTATTTGTGGTTTGGCCCAGTTTTTAGCATCTAAGCCCCTGGACTTCTACCTTTTAGAACCCGCGGTCCAGACCTGTCTTTTTCACGAGTTAAATCCCAGAACTAACCTTTAATTATGTTTTAGTCCCTGGTTTTTGCAGAAAACCCCTAGAAGCTTAGTTTTTCTTGCAGAAAAGCCCCTGGACCTTGTTTTAGGCGCAGTTTTCGCGTTCTTGCTCCGTTTTAGGCGTTCTTTATATCCACACGATCGTTGTAACACGTAGAATAGTTTTAGACTAGTTTAGTGTGCTGTTTTTATGTACTGATGTACTGTTTCTTAGCTTTTGTTAGTGTTTGCTTGTATGCTTATTGTTGTGCATTGTTTTGGCCATGTGTTCGTGAGTAGACGTTGATCCATCTGAGGAGCCCCAGTACTAGTACCCGGAGCAGCCATCTTCTGACCACTTTGAGCAGCAGCAGGAGCAGTACAAGGAAGGCAAGTAGAACATGAACAACACCTATCACCTTAAATACAATTTCATACTGCATTTTAATACTGTATGCCTATAAGGACTTTCCTAGCCACTTTATATCCTTTATATATATCCTTTGGGTTGCATTTTGGTTAGTTGTGCTAGGTGCCACGCTATAACACACTTGCTCCTTTCTAATTAATTTGATTAATGGTATATGCAACTTAATTCTGAGAGTGGCCCGTTTGAGGGGCTCACGTCTCATCAAAAATTGGTTTTGTTAGAAACATGGTTTAGGGGGCCAGCACGGTGCTTACTGCCTAGTTGGCCACTCTCCATAAGTACCGGTTCATAGAGCGACAACCTGGGACAACAGCGCTACCACAAGACTGGAATGGGACGGTCTTGGCTTACTAATTAGGTCATTTTGGTTCGGGAGTAACTTACCGACGGGGCAGGAGGGGTGGTGAGCTTCAATGGTCCCCAGTCTACGAGGCTTGGTCTGCGTACCCCTCGAGGTGGTCACCATCGTTGCATTGCTAGAATCCTTAGCGGTTACACCTTACCATCGTGTCCTTTGTAACGGCCTCGTAGTGAGTTTGCTAGTCATCTCACCTAAGGAAGTGTGATGAACAACTAGCGTAGCTCACGACTTGTGGGTAAAGATGTGCAACCTCTGCAGAGTGTAAAGCTGGTATACTAGCCGTGCTCACAGTCATGAATGGCCCAGATCCTCCTTTTGATTAGTGGGGTTATCTTCCTTTGACGAGGCAGGTTTCCCCGGGTGGCTTGGTTTGGTATGGTTCTCAGTAGTAACATGATTAATTTTGATTAACTACTATGTAACTGAGTTTATGGTAATTCATCAACTTGTAGTAAATAGCTTTAATAAAATTTTGCCAAGACTTAAAAGCTAATGCAATCAGTCAGCCAACCTAGAGCCTCATAGTTTGTGTTATACTTGTTGAGTACAAGTTGTGTACTCACTCTTGCCTACTGTACTCTTTTTCCTCTTGGGGATACTCTACTGCTGCTCAGTTCCTGCCGACGCGAGGGAGTTCGCTCAGCGCTACCAGGACTACGAGAACTTCTAGGCGTTCGTCTCCCAGTCGACGTCCCTGTGGCGCCCTACTTCCGAGAGTTCTTCTCGTATATGTTTTTACGCTTCCGCTGTATCAGACATTTGTCACTATTGTAATAAATAATATTCGTACTCGCTTTATTATATCTTTTTACGTGATATGTGCTGTGATATATTGTTTATTCTGTTGTATATACGTGTGACTTGATCCTGGCACGTATATGATTGCTCGGTTTATGTTCTTTTAGAAACCGGGTGTTACAGAGTGGTATCAGAGCTATATCGACTGTAGGACGAAAGCCTAGATAGAACTGGTCGAGTTTTAGATCTTCTTCTCTCTAAGCCTTGTCTGCTGAAACTATTTTGCTATTATACCCCTTGAATTCTAAGATTCTTTACTCGTCTTGCCTTGATTTCTCTCTATATAATAGTTTTCGTAGATTCTGGCCTGAAGTGAGTCGTCTGACCATCATAGGTATAAGCTAAATGACCCCTTTATAATAGCACGCTAGCATGTTCTGCGACGCGTTGTGTTAGTCGAGTCGTGTGATAAACTCGGCTAAGTTGTGAAATTTGTATGCTTGTCTTTATGCAACATGTTCGATTTGGATTTTTGGTTGATTTCATAGTTTAGCCGTTGAACTTGTTCAAATGGAAATCAGTTTTAAGTTAAAGTTAATTAATTAATAAAATGAGTTAGATCGTTGGGGGTAAAACCATCCACTCTATCCTCTCTACCTTATCGTGCCTTGGGTTTCTCTTGTCTTGCCTGTTGAGAAGAAGGATAGCGCGAAGAGAAGGTGATATCCAGAGATTCACTGACGAGGACGTCAGTTTCTGTAAGGGGGTAGGGATGTGACACCCCAGCCTACAGATAGTACTGGAGAATTTGAGAATCGCTCAGATGAGGCAGAAGAGTTATTCTATAGTTCTCTTTTTCGGGTTTATGTGACATCTATCTGGAGTTAGCAGCAGTGATGCATGGGTAGTGTTGTCCAAATAAGATAGAACCTTACATAGTGAGGTTTTCTCTCTTCTTTGACCTTACCAATCTATGCTTCCTTTTATCCCAGCTCAGATGTCGGCAGAACAAAAAGACCTTGGAGACAGTGCAATGGGTGATAGTGTTCATGTAACAGTTTCCGTGAAGCAGCCGACAACGGTACAAGATCAGTCCTCGCAAACAACATACCACCCGAAGAATGGTGAGAAAGCTTGCCCGTGTTGCCAATTCTATGGTGTTCCTTGTCGTCAAGTTCGTGCGACTGAAGATGAAGCCACAACTAGGAGGAACCAGAGGTTGTTCTCCGGTACAAAGAGAAAGAGGTCTCATCAAGAGCAGCTAGCAGAGGATTCCCTTTTCCTTGACTGTCCATCGGTCGATGAGCTACAGACCATCCAAAAGAGAAAGGATACTGAGTGCTCTAGAGATACACAGGTCAAGAACCAAGCACTCTATGATTATGTTGATGGATTGACTATCGCTATGAAGGTGATTCAGCCACGCAGTCGCAAGGAGTCCAAAGAGCAAGCAGCAGAAATAATGCAAGATGGGATGTTAAGTTCACAGGGGGTCAACCAAGTAGCGCCATTCACCTCCACCGCAAGTGCTACAAATGCGGACAAAAAGGTCATTATGCCAAAATTTGTCCACAGAAGCGCCTTTCATCGGCTCCACGGCAGGCAGGACAGCAGGGGCGCCCAGCCCAACCCAGGAAGCCACGACAGGGGAAGGTGAACCATGTGACGGCCGAGTCAGCGGCCGAGTCTCCGAACGTGGTTATTGGTACGTCCATGGTCAACTCATATCCAGCTACAGTGCTTTTCGACACTGGTGCTACGCATTCCTTTATTACACAGTCTTTTGTCGAGCATCATGGTATTCGTACTAGCACATTAAAGAAGTGCATGTTAGTATCTTCACCTAGAGGACAATTGAGGTCTCATATCTTCTGCCCCAGAGTCAGTGTTTCCATAGGGGGGTAAAGTTCAGTGCAAATCTGATGGTGATAGACACTAAGGGTATTGATGTGATTCTGGGAATGGATACTCTTGCCAAATGGGGAGTCCGTATTGATTGTGCTCAGTGGTTAGTTCACTTGTCAGCATCTGATGGCCAAGAGGTGACAGTCAGTGCTACAGAGCCTTCTGGTTTTCTTCATCAGATGGAGGCTAGACCCACGGATGGTATTCGCGAGGTGGCTGGATTCCCGGATGCCTTTCCGGAGGACTTGTCAGAAGAAGGAAGAGGAGTTGATGAAGACATGTCCTGATCTCTTTGCTAGCCAGCCTAGAATCTTGGGACGAGATTCCTGTAAGGGGGTAGGATTTGTAGCACCCTAAGTTAAATTTCAATATTTAATAATAAATTTAATTGGCTTTAATTAAATTTCTAAGGTTTATTGTGTTTAGACTTGCATTTAATCTAATTTTGATCCTCAAGTAATTAAAATTTATCATAGGGTTAAAATGTTTGTGCATTCATGCTGGTGCATAGTTTTATTTGATTGAGTGTGGTTTGAATTCAAATTCAAATTTGAATTCAAATAAGTTTAGTTTGGTTTGAATTAGAAATAGAAAAGGAAAGGAAATAGAAGAAGAAAAAGAGAAGAACCAATCCAGCCCAAAAACCCCAAACCAGCCCGGCCCAACCCCTTCCACGCAGGCCCAGCTTACCCCTCTCCCCTCCTGGCCTAGCAAACCCCGCGGCCCAGCTCCCTTCTCTCCCCGGGCCCGCTCGCGAGCTCCCTCCCTCCCCGCGCTCGCTCCGGCCCATGCCGCACACGCCAGCCCGCACCCCGCGTCGCCCGCACGTCGTCATCCGTGACGCTGACAAGGGTGGTCCGCACGTCAGTGTCTCCATGCCCCGCGCAGTGCCGCGCCTCGTGCCGATCTTCCCCTGCCACATTAGGCCCGCACGCTAGCTGCTCCCTTGCTCGCGGTCGGCCGCCCACCCGTCTCCTCCCCCGCTCTGTGCCTGACACATGGGCCCCAACCGTCAGCCAGCCCAGCGCCCCGCGTCCGCACGCGCCCGCGCCCCACTCGGTGGCCGTCTCGCTGACGCCGTGGCCCCACCTGTCATCCCCGTTCCCCGCCTCCTCCGCGCGCTCACCAGCCACGTCGAGATCACGGCCGTGATCTCTGGCGGTTCCCTGCCGTAACCCACCTCCGAGATCATCGGCCCCCCTCCTTTAAGCACCCCGCGACCCCTGCAGCCCGTCTCCACCTCGCAGCCGTAGCCGCCCAAACCCTAGCGCATCGCCCTGCCTTGCCTCCGCCGGAGCAGGACACCTCGCCGCCACAGCCACGCCGCGCCGCCACCCCCTAGCCCGCACGGCAGCTTCACTTCGGAGTCCACAAAACCCCGAGCACGCTACCCCGACTCCGAGCCACACCCGCGCCGGAATTTCCTCGGATCCCGTCGCTGCAGGTAATCGCAGACTCGAGCAATTGCTCGCCGCCGATGGTCCTTGGTCTGCCCTAACCTCCGTAGCATCTCCGCAAGAGCACCGCAAGCCCGCCCGAGGGATCCAGGTGCTCGGAGGAGCCCTGCAACGCCCGGACCGCGAAGCTCCGCCCGCGACCCACCGCCGGCGCAGCTGCGTCATGCCCCGCCCTGACCAAACCTCGGTGAGCACCCCCCGGACCTTCCTTGATCTTATACTCTAGTTGTAGCAGCCCGTAGCGCCCTCTAGTTCCCAGCGCGCAGCTCGCCGCCAAGCCAGAGCCGCCGCCGTCTCCATTTCCGCCACCACAGAGCCGCTCGCGCCCAGGTCTAGGTCCAGCTGGATCACGCGTGCCTTGTAGGTGTTTCCAGACACCAGCCCCGCTCGAATCCGCCCCGGGAAGGCCGACTTCGACCTTCTCCGGCGCAGCGCCGCCGCGGGATTTGTCGCCGGCGGCAGCTCACCGCCGCCTCACGCGCCCTTTTCCACCTGGCCGCACGATCTCGGACCAGCGGTCCAGATTAGATCTAAAGCCCATCAAACCCAATCCCTCAGATCGTGATCCAACGGCCGAGATCCGTGGATACCCCTTCGGCCTAGCATTTTGGCTAAAGAACCCTCTGTCTTTAGTAGAATCAACCTGCACTCCAAGTCTGTTCAAAAGTATTTGCGGTTTGGCCCAGTTTTTAGCCTCTAAGCCCTTGGACTTCTACCTTTTAGAACCCGCGGTCCAGACCTATCTTTTTCATGAGTTAAACCCCAGAACTAACCTTTAATTATGTTTTAGTCCCTGGTTTTTGCAGAAAACCCCTAGAAGCTTAGTTTTTCTTGCAGAAAAGCCCCTGGACCTTGTTTTAGGCGCAGTTTTCGCGTTCTTGCTCCGTTTTAGGCGTTCTTTATATCCACGCCTATAAGGACTTTATATTGTATGCCTATAAGGACTTTCCTAGCCACTTTATATCCTTTATATATATCCTTTGGGTTGCATTTTGGTTAGTTGTGCTAGGTGCCGCGCTATAAGACACTTGGTCCTTTCTAATTAATTTGATTAATGGTATATGGAACTTAATTATGAGGGTGGCCCGTTTGAGGGGCTCACGTCTCGTTAAAAATTGGTTTTGTTAGAAACATGGTTTAGGGGGCCAGCACGGTGCTTACTGCCTAGTTGGCCACTGCCCATAAGAACCGGTTCATAGAGCGACAACCTGGGACAACAGGGCTACCACAAGTCTGGAATGGGACGGTCTTGGATTACTAATTAGGTCATTTTGGTTTGGGAGTAACTTACCGACGGGGCAGGAGGGGTGGTGAGCTTCAATGGTCTCCAGGCTACGAGGCTTGGTCTGCGTACTCCTCGAGGTTGTCACCAGCGTTGCATTGCCAGAATCCTTAGCAGTTACACCTTACCAACGTGTCCTTTGTAACGGCCTCGTAGTGAGTTTGCTAGTCATCTCACCTAAGGAAGTGTGATGAACAACTAGCGTAGCTCACGACTTGTGGGTAAAGATGTGCAACCTCTGCAGAGTGTAAAACTAGTATACTAGCCGTGCTGACGGTCATGAGCGGCCCAGATCCTCCTTTTGATTAGTGGGGTTATCTTCCTTTGACGAGGCAGGTTTCCCCGGGTGGCTTGGTTTGGTATGGATCTCAGTAGTAACATGATTAATTTTGATTAATTACTATGTAACTGGGTTTATGGTAATTCATCAACTTGTAGTAAATAGCTTTAATAAAATTTTGCAAGACTTAAAAGCTAATGCAGTCAGTCAGCCAACCTAGAGCCTCATAGTTTGTGTTATACATGTTGAGTACATGTTGTGTACTCACTCTTGCCTACTCTACTCTTTTTCCTCTTGGGGATACTCTACTGCTACTCAGTTCCTGCCGACGCGAGGGAGTTCGCTCAGCGCTACCACGACTACGAGGACTTCTAGGCGTTCGTCTCCCAGTCGACGTCCCTGTGGCGCCCTGCTTCCGAGAGTTCTTCTCGTATATGTTTTTACGCTTCCGCTGTATCAGACATTTGTCACTATTGTAATAAATAACATTCGTACTCGCTTTATTATATTTTTTTACATGATATGTGCTGTGATATATTGTTCATTCTGTTGTATATACGTGTGACTTGATCCTGGCACATATATGATTGCTCGGTTTATGTTCTTTTATAAACCGGGTGTTACAATTGTGTTGTCGGTCGAAACCCACCGGCGAGCAGCGACAGGCAACACGAAGAGCCGGGAGGTTGCCGGGGCGCTGGCAGGCACTGCTCCCTCGTCAACGGCTCGCAATTCCAGCACACGCCGCGGCTTATGAAGACACAGGGCGTGCCACCTGACCTATACCCGATCAGGAAGGTGCGAACGTGCTTGCAACGATCTGCCTGCATACACAAACACGTGGAAACATAAGTCCGAGCCGTGGTCGGCTCCCCGGGACGACTCTTGCATCGGCTTTAAAGAGCCGATCGAGTCCCGGTGTCAGATTGGATCTGTATCTATCCGGATATGATAAATAAAGCAAATAACTATAAAGCTGCTTCAATTAAATCTAACTAATCTAATCCCCGACGGTAAAAGCTTCACTGCTAGATCGGAACATCCTACACGTGACTGGGCCTAATGAACGTAACAGATAACTAAATCATAACCAAGAACAGAGGCCTAAGAACTAGCAAGAGCCGATTCTCGGAACAATCCCTACCAAGGCTAAGACAGAGTATCTAATACGCCACCGGATCATCCAACCCGTTTGCAAGGCCTAACCTAGCAGATATTACGCCAACTCTTATGTACAAGAGCAAATCGTAATAGATTGGATCTACTAGATATAAAAGAAGCAGGGTGTTGTCTCCATGCAACTAATTCTATGCGACAAGAACTAGCATGAGATTGAAACGTGATTGCACCGAGACAACATGATATTCGTAGATGATAAGCAATGAAAGCACGATGAATCTACTAAAAGTCATGCTATGAACATCAGGATGACTAGCATTACTCGCCATCAAAAATGCTTCAGTACGAGTAATACAAAGGTAAAAGCAAGAACAACGCTGCCCTGATCGCAAGACGCGATCAGGGCAGCATGGCACTTACTTGGATGAAACCCTAGAATTAGGGGTGGCGATGCGCCGAGATTGTTGTTTGCGAGACGTGATGACGCTCTTTTTCATGAATAACATAGGGTACATATTTATAGTCCGGAGACTTGGGAAACAATCTAAACTAATCTTGTCCCGATCGGACTCTACCTCTAATCTAAAGATACATGGCCCATGTGTCCCAAATGCTCACGTAGGAGCCGATTTACAAGCCTTCTTAATCTTCTGCTTTAAGCCCAACCTGCTTTCGGCCCATAACACATGCCCCCTGGTTTTGGCAATGATAATTCCAAATCCACTCCGTCGCTTCATCTTCCCGTTAATGCTCATTAAACACACTGCAACCACTAAGGAAGACTCAACGTCTCTGCAACTGGCTCCTCGTAGAATGTGAAACTGCCGATCCATCTTCCATCCTTTCACTATTTAATCTCACCCCAAATCGGCTCTTCTTCACGGCAAACTCCTTCTTCCTCCCAAAGCCAGTAGCACAGAAAAACCCCAATCTTCCAGCAACCAATAGCCATGGCAATCTCCTCTTCCTCTGGCTCCAACTCCTTCGGAGACTCTTCTTCCTCCTCTTCTCCTTCTTCTTCTTCTTCCCTTTCTGCCTCTTCAATCGACTCTATCCCAGAAAGCCGAGAGCCGACTCCCGAATGGGACCCGATGGCAGCGCACGAAGCGCTGGCTCCTCTGCACTGGGATGCAGAGGAGTTCGACTTCGGGTTCATCTCGGAGGAGGACGAGCCTGAGACCGAAGGAGAGGAAGACCTCCAGTTCCTGTTCCAGGAGGAACTGGAGAGCAGTGAAGACGACGACTTCTCTTGGGGGGGGGGAGCCGACTCCTCCGAAGAGATCGACTCCTCCTCCAGCGACGACACAGCGGCAGGAGGAAACCCCTACCAATTCCTCAAAGCCCCCACAGAGGGAAGCGAAGAAGGAAGCAACAGCGGCGGCGGACGAAGCAGCAACAGTGCCGCCGACGACGACAACAGCAGCAGCGATGACGACGATGACGACGGCGGAGACGCACCGGCGCGAAGCCCCAAGCGCCGTAGGCACTCAGACACCTACGATTGGTAGATGTAGGTAGCATCGTAGGGGTAGGAGCACAAAGCCAAAGGATTAATTCCTTTGCAGAGATCGGTTTTTCCTTGTAATGACCTTTCTTTTAATGAAGTCAATTTCCTTCAACTGTTGTGTACTTGTTTACTTTCCAAAAAGCCGATGGCAACGTATCAGGCTTCTATAAATATCCAAAAGCCGACGAAATTCAAACTAGAAGCAACCCGCATAAGAGTAGAGTATTACTTCCACCTTGAACCGAATTCGAAACAAACTCTCAAATCCGAGCGTAATTCGAAAACCCAGCTCTACAAATTCGAGCAAGAAATCTCCAAGCATCCGGAATTCGAATCAGAGCCCACAACAACCAAACCCTAAGTCAACAGATCTGAACCATGGCAGACTCTGCAGCTTAGACAACAAATTCTGCAATCGATGATGCGTCAATCTGCGGCCTGAAGGTAACATTCAGCCCAATCCTTTAACTTTCTTCAGCTTATCAAGTCTCTGAACATTAAACTCTGAAACCTGACATCATATGCATACTTCTAAATTTCTGAACTTCAGGTGTCAGACATTCTTCTGCCGCATCCTTCCAACCCAAAATCTTTCTGTCTTGGCCCACGGACCTATGAAAACCCCGTAGATTTGATCTCTTGTGAAGCAAATAGGATCCCTTTTGTGAGTCAAAACATCGATTTGAACCTCTGGGCCGATTGCTTAAGAGCCTGGCCTAACCCTCCTGAGAGCTGGACTATATGGTACAGCAGAATAGCGAAAGCTTATATGCCCTCGTGGCAAGAACTAAACATAGCCGATGCACTTAGCTTATCATTATCACCCCTTGACAAAGATGAAAATCTTTTGAAAACCATCGGTTATTTTTGGTCCGATACCCTGAACTGTTTTCTCTTTGGTCATGGTCCCATGACCCCTATTCTACTGGATGTCACCATGATCACTGGCCTAGACATTGAATCTACTAATCCTGCTGCTCATAAAATGGCAGAAGTCCCCTTTAAACTTTCATCCAAGGTTAACTGCACAAACTGGGATACTTACATGAGTCAGCACATGAAAACAAAAGGTCCAGTGACTAAAAAGGAACACACAGCCTTCTTAAATCTTTGGCTAGAGCACTTCATCTTCTGTGGTCCTTCTTTAGCTCCAACTAAGAATTATCTTCCCTTGGCCTATCATCTGGCCCATGGCCACCGCACTGGCCTAGGCAAACTTTTCCTTGGAGAAACCTACAGATATCTCCACTTGATGACATCTAACTTGCTTAACCAAAAGAAACTGAGAACTGGAGGCCCTTGGTGGTTTATTCAGTTGTGGGCACAACTGTACTTTCAGCACCATATCCCCAACTTCCAAGGCCTGACCAAGAACTCCTTTCCTGATGAAAGTGGCAAACCAATTAGATGTACTAGTTATGGCCAAGCTTTATTCAGTCTTCCTGGCAGTAAACTGAATCCGACAGATGCAGTAAAATGGTTCAGAGTCCTCTACAAAGGATTAGACAATCCACTATATTTCCTATTCACTGAATCTGAATCCTTTGAGAATCCAACTGCCTTTAGACTGGATAACTTTGCCGATGGCAACAGCACTCGGCATCTATACTCCCTGATGATTCGACCTGGTTTCCTCCCTATTGGCATGAGCACCTCCAATAGAATTATCAAACCAGGCTATGAAACCTATCAACCAGCCATAGCAGCTCGGCAATTTGGCCTAGGACAAGTCCCTCCCCACTTCCATATTCACCACTTGGTGGAGAGTAGAGCCGATCTGCCTGATGGTCTCACCAGTTCAAGATGTTACAGCATATTTGATGATCTCCATATTCCAATACCAGCCGATCTGTCCTTCACCCCCTCGTCAATCAGCTTTGATACTTGGTGGGGAATGTGGAAAACACATGTATTCAAGAAAGCTCTAGGTCCTCGACTGCAGCAAATTGATCCTGAATATGTAATCCCCGAGGAAGAGGTACTGAATCTGTGCACTTTATTTCTTCTAAATCCTCTATCCCTTTCTCTTGGCTAATCCTGCTCACCCTGTTGTCAGCAACAAGATGGTCCAGAACCCATGACCAGCAACAGGGAGCCATTCCACTTTCTTTCAACTGCCCCTGATGTACTATTCTGCAAGGGATCACCAATAATGAAGAAAGTGATAATGACTGTTCAGCCAGACTTACTTCAGTCGGCTTCTAAACGAAGACAAGCTTCTGCAATTGTTGCCCCCTGAGTCCTCACTAAGAAAAGGAAGATGATCACGGGGCGAGTCATCAAGAAACCAGCACCAGCTTCCCCAAGTCCATCAGAGTCCAACACCAACCAGGTAACTCATCTTTCTAAAACTTCTTCTTTATTGCATACACATGTACTCTGGTTGACTGTAGTTCTATTTCCAGGACGTAGCTGAAGACATCCTTGAAACCAATAGCCCAGCACAACGCGAAGTCATCGTTCATGAAGCTGACACTGGAGCAACTGAAACTTAAAATACTCTGACGGATGTACATGACGAACAGGTTAACACAGTCGAAGCCCCTGTTGTCACCTCCAATCCAACCGGATCGGCTACACCTGAACCGATCGTCACTTCTTGTTCAGAACAGGTAACTTTATAAAAGCCAATTCTGAACCAGCCGATAGCTTCATAAATGCATCTTGCTCTAACTTCAAACATGTCCATAGGGCTTTGATATTTCAGGTTTGCTTTCCTTTGACCCGGCATCAATGGGTCTGACTGCCCCTGGAGCAGAAACATCATCTTCACAGCAATCGGCTAATTTGGCAAATCAGCTTCATCTCATCAAAGATTTACTATCTGCTCCGATCACTGCTCGGGCTGATGATTCCAGCAAGATAAAAGAAATTCTTGAGCAGATAGAATCCTGGCTTCCAGAATTACTTCGAGTCAAACTTTGGCTAGCAGGCCATCTTCCTTTCTTTCGGGCAGAGGCGGAGGCAGCACAACAAAGAATAGAAGCACGTCGTTCTCAAGTCTCTCTGAAAACTGACATAGCTCAAAAGTGCAAAGCCCTCAACCAAAAGAAAGCAACTCTGGATGCTAAAACTGATTTCTCCGAGAACACAAGACGACTCAACCTCATGGAAAAGGAACTGATGGAACTTGAAGAAAAGGTCCGCAATACCCAAAGACATGAGTCGGCAGATAATATCAGGCGATGACAAGGACGACGAAGAAATCATTGCAAGAGGTGACGTTGTTCGTGCAGAAGCCATCCATGCCATAGAAGGATTCCTGAACTTGTAGAACTATTCAGAAAACATTTGATGTCGCCTGTTAAACCTGAAACTTGTACTCATTTAAAACATCTTAAGTCGATGGTCACACATCGGCTATCTTGCTCTTCATATGTATTTTTACTAGCCAACTCAATGTGTTGGCCTCTCATTCATCTCTTTTTTTTACCGGCCAACTCAACGTGTTGGCCTATCTTTTTCTTTTTTTTACCGGCCAACTCAACGTGTTGGCCTTTCTCTTTCTTTTTTTTTACTGGCCAACTCAACGTGTTGGCCTTTTTTTTTACTGGCCAACTCAACGTGTTGGCCTTTCTTTGTACAGCCAGATGGATCTCATCGGCTCTTGTTACTCACTTTCCCACATGCTTGGGAAATACTTCTTGAGGTGTTGGCCATTGACAGCAATAGGAAACTTGACGCCATCTAACTCCTCAAGCATGTAGGCATTTCCAAGCAAAACCTGATCAACCTTGTACGGCCCATGCCAAGTTGGAGACCACTTGCCATATTTTCTATCTTTGGTTCCCAATGGTAACACTGCCTCCCAAACCAAGTCTCCAACCTGGAAAATCTTTGGTTTGACCTTCTTATTGTACGCACGAGCAACTTTAGCCTTAATTTCCTTAATCTTCTCCAGTGGCCAAAGTCTTAGCTCTGTCAAGTCCTCCACATTGTCATTCATCAAGGCTGCATACTGTTCGGTTGTCAGATCGTTCTGGAACTCGACACGCCTTGATCCAGCTGTGATTTCCCATGGTAAAACAACATCTTGGCCGTAAACCAAATGATACGGCGATGTCTTGGTGGACTCGTGACATGAAATACAATACGCCCACAAAGCTTCTAACAACACCTCATGCCAGCGCCTAGAATATTCATCGATCTTCCTCTTAATCAGCTTGATCAGGCTCTGGTTGGATGCTTCAGTCTGTCCATTAGCCTGGGCATAGTATGGAGATGATCTGATCAGCTTAATCCCCATGTCATCGGCGAACTTCCTGAATTCCTCTGATATAAAGACCGATCCTCCATCGGTTGTAATAGTTTGAGGAATCCCAAATCTGTGAATGATATGCTCTTTGACAAAGCTGATCACATCTCTTGACGCTGCTGTCCTCATGGGCACTGCCTCCACCCACTTTGTGAAATAATCTGTAGCAGCTAAAACCCACTGGTGACCCTTGCTAGATGACGGGTTGATCTGACCAATCATGTCCATGGCCCAACCTCTGAATGGCCACGGTTTGATGATAGGATTCATTACTGATGCTGGCACTATCTGAATTTTGCCAAACCTCTGACATGCCTGACATCCCTTGTAATATTTGAAGCAATCTTCAAGCATAGTAGGCCAGTAATATCCCGATCGCCTAATCAGCCACTTCATCTTGTGAGCCGATTGGTGAGTACCGCAAGCTCCTTCATGAACCTCATGCAAGAGCCGATTCGACTCCGAAGGCCCCAAACATTTAAGCAGCAGTCCTTTAAAGGTTCTGTAAAACATATCATCCCCTATCAGAACATACTTCATAGCCTTGAGTCTTATCCTTCTGGGTGCCCCCCGAGCCGAATCCTTCAAGTAATTGAAGATATTGGCTCTCCTGTCTCCAGGTTCCAGAAACTGAATCTCCACATCAACTCCATCGGCTGTTTCCTTGTACCCGGAAGCCATCTGTGCCAAATCATTGGCTTCATTGTTTAGAGTCCTGCGTATCCAGTGGAAATTGATATACCTGAATCGTGACATCAACTCACGGCACTGCATCCATATCGGAAAAAGAGCCTCGCTCTCACATCTATATTCTTCCATGAGCTGAGAAATCACCGGCTTCAAATCTCCAAATATTTCCACCGCTTTTGCACCAGCTTCGAGGAGCAATCCCATTCCCTTGCGAACGGCTTCATATTCCACCAAATTATTGGTACATGGGGCAGTCATCCTAATGGAAAAAGAGTAAGTCGCCCCTCGAGGCGACACCAACAGAATTCCCACACCGCAGCCATCATCACAAGCCGATCCGTCAAAGAACATAGCCCAAGCACGAATAAATAATGCAGCAATATCAGTGCTGATCCTGTCCGCAACAAGATCCGCCAATGCCTGTCCTTTGACTGCTTTCGCAGGCTGATATCGAATATCAAACTCTGACAATGAAAACATCCATTTCCCAAGCCGGCCTTTCAGAACAGGAGCTGACAACATGTGCTTTATGACATCCGATTTGCATATGACAATTGTTTCCGCCGAGAGCAAAATACGACGAAGCTTTGTACATGTAAAGAATAAGCAAAGGCAAAGCTTCTCGATTTTGGGATACCTGGTCTCGGCGTCTAACATGCACCTGCTGAGGTAGAAGACTACCCTCTCTTGGCCGTCGTGCTTCTGGATTACCACCGAAGCAATGGAAGTGTCACCCATGGATAGGTACACATAGAACGGCCTATCTTTCTGAGGAGGAACCAACACTAGAGGCTTTGACAAATATTCTTTGATTTTGTCGAAAGCATGTTGCTGTTCTGCCCCCCAGCGAAACTCATCATCGGATTTGATCTTCACTAAACCCATGAACGGTTCGATGCGTCCAAACAGATTAGAAATAAATCGTTTGACAAAGTTAATTTTACTAATGAGCTTCTGCAACTCCTTCTTCGTGGTAGGTGGCTTCATCGTCTTGACAGCTTCTTGACTCTTCAGGCCAATCTCGATTCCCCGTTCATGCACCAGGAATCCCAAAAATTGACCGGCCGATACGCCAAAGGCACATTTCTTTGGGTTCATTTTGAGCCCAAACTTCCGAGTCCGCTCCAAGACCTGACGCAAATCTTCTAGATGCCCCCTAGCTGATTTGGACTTGACCACGACATCATCAATATAAATTTCTACCAGTTTGCCGATGAGATCATAAAAAATGTAATTCATGGCACGTTGGTACGTCGCACCGGCATTTTTCAATCCAAAAGTCATAACCAAGTACTCGAACAACCCGACTGCACCTGGTACTCTGAACGCAGTCTTGTGTACATCCTCTGGGGCCATGAAAATCTAATTGTAGCCAGCATTACCATCCATAAAGCTCATCATCTTATGGCCAGCTGCTGCATTGATCAATGTTTCTGCAATAGGCATCGGATACTCATCTTTTGGCGTTGCTCTGTTGAGGTCCCTGAGATCCACTCTGCATACCGACATGGCCTGATGAATCCTGCGTCCAGCATCTTTTGCACCTCCTTCTTAACCTCCTCTAGGACTTCAGCCTTCATCTGCCGTGCTGGTTGCTGAAATGGCCGAAATCCTTTCTTGAGCGGGAGCCGATGCTCGACGATATTTCTATCAAGACCGGCCATCTCAGTATAATCCCATGCAAAACAGTCCCGGTACTCCTTCAACAGTGCAATCATCTCCTTACGCAAGATCGGGTCTAACTTTTTGCTGATAAATGTCGGTCGCGGCTTATCCCCGGGACCGATATCGACTTCCTCCAAATCGTAAACCCATAACCTAGCTTGCCACCATCTGAAAGATCGACATCGACAACAAATAAAGGTAGATGACAAGAAAAATTTTCCGGCCAACCGCATGGGCTGGCCGCTCCCACATTTCTGTTATCATTCAGAACTGAACGCTCAGCAAAGGCCATTGTTTGTACACGATGTGACAATTGTAACCCCAAATACATATTACTCATTTTTTGGGGCCGGTCGCTGGGACCGGCCTCTCTAACCTTGCTAGATTCCGTAGCTTGCCAGGATGTATCTACTCTATGAGGCCAGTGGATAAGACCAGCCTCAGCCCGTTTTTTGTCGCTTCGATCCGATCACAATCTTCCAGCACGATCCCTGAGATCGGCTCTTGCCCTTCCGCATCCCAGGCATTCATGTCCGCAAGCGAGACCTCGCTGGAATCATCTGCACGGACCACCTCCACTTCATCGCCATCCCACTAGACCAAACACTGGTGCACCGTGGAAGGAACACAACAATTGGCATGAATCCAATCCCTCCCAAGCAGCACTGTGTACGTACTCTTACTGTTGACGATGAAGAACGACATTGGAATGGTCTTGCGGCCAACTGTCAACTCCACATTTAAGACACCCTGTGCCTCCGACGGCTGACCGTTGAAATCATTGGGCATGACATTGGTCTTGATGAGATCAGCAGTAGAACGACCCAATCGGCGTAGCACTGAGTACGGCATCAGGTTGATTGCGGCACCAGTGTCGACCAACATCCTGTTCACAGGCTTGCCGTCGATGAAGCCCTTGAGATACAATCCCTTCAGGTGCTTGTAGCTCTTCTCCTTGGGCTTCTCAAAGATGATCGGCTGTGGGCCGAGATCCAGCTACGCGATGGCCAATTCCTCCGGATGGGGTGCTCGAAACTCCGATGGGAGCACGAACACCATGTTCACATCAGCCGATGGCTTGTCATCGGCTCTTGGCTGCTTGGGGCGCCACTCTTTTCTTGGTGGGCTCCTCTCCTCCCTTTGCGGTCAGCTAACTTGCTCCGCGAGATCCGGACGCGCCTTCCTCAGCATGTCGAGGTACTTTGCTTCCGCTTCTTCGAGATTGTGCAGGCACTGCACTCTGCGCTTCTATGATCGGCTGAGCCCGTCAGGACACCATCGAGGGCGATGGTACTTGTCTTCCTCTTCTGGCTCGAGATCATCCCTGGATGGCCACCTCACACGGTCATCGTGATGTGTTCTGGGCCCCAAGCGCTGGAACACTGATGTCTCACCTTGGTGGCGTCCCCGAGGCCTGCACTCTAAGCAATCATCTATAGTAGGCAATTGGCTCATGCCGGAATTCCAATAGTACCTGAAGAACGGGCAATGCCAGTGGTCTCATATAGCCTGGCGCCTCCCCAGCATCCTTCCTGTGTGGTGCTCGTACTCGTCTTCCTCCGATTCGTATCGGCGGCGCAACTTGTACTGGTACTGGTACTTTTCCAAAAGCCGATTGGAAGGTGGAAGTTGGTTGCGGATGTGACGCACTTGCTCTTCAGTCACATGCTGCTGTTCCAGTTCGTGTTCATCCTGCGGCCGTTTGCCAGAAGCGGCCTCTCTCCTCTGCTCGTCACGGCGGCGCACGGGTCCTGCCATGTTGGCTTGTGGGAACGGTTGACTGTCCACTTTCATTGTGTGTTGGGCTAGAATTAATCGGCCTTGCTCGATAGCCGATTGGATCTGCCGACGCAGCTCCTTGCAGTCATTCGTGGCATGGGTGAACGAGTGATGCCATTTACAATACAGCCTCCCCTGCAACTCTTGTGGGGTTGGCAACTTGTGATTCTCTGGGAGCTTCAACTGTTTTTCCTTGAGCAGCAGATCAAATATCTGCTCTGCTTTGGCCACGTCGAAGTCGAAGCCCTTCACAAGCCCCAGCTGTTTGACCCATTTGCATGGGACGGGGTTTGCCCCCCGAGTCCATTCTGCCACAGCCACTTCCTATTCCTCCCCAGAATCATCAGAATCACCTTCTTGGGCCATGTTTACATGGCACTTGAATTTTTCTTGGTATAGATCAAGGTGGTAGTGCTCGTATGCTGTGAACTTCTGCACCATGTGTGCCAGAGAGGTGAATTCCAACTGAAAAGCCAGATCCTTGATCGGCTTAGCGAGTCCCAGGACAGCCAAATCGACTGCCTCCTTCTCTGTGATACGCAACGAGTAGCAATGTGTAACGAACATGGCACCATTTATGCCATTTCGAGTGATTTTGGTGATCGATTGACAACACAACACTTGGACTAACATGATTGTTAAGATGACCATTCTCAGGATTTTAGGTTCAAGTGATGACAAAAGAGAAAGAGAAGATAGGCATTGCAAGGCCCGAAGGGCCGCCCCTACGGGGTTTCCGCCGGAGGTATGCAAGGTTCTAAACTAATTAAATTGGTATCTTTGTCATATCCTATTTAATTTAGAGCTACCTCCGTGCATGATATGATCTAAGCTTTCTAGTTATAACATTTAGTTATGCACTTGATTTTCACATCATCATTTTGTGCAAATAGTTGTGGAAAGCTTAGCTCATGTCATGCTAGTTTTGTGATTTTGTGATCCACCATAGTGAAGTTTTCAATTGGTATCTTCATTGATATCATACAATTGGATCATGAATCATGAAACTAACTCCCTAGGCTACTAATCTTCTCTAGAGCTATGTTGTTTTGCAGACCTTGTTTTTAGGAGCAAGACCTTTTAGGTGATTTGATTCCAAAGGGGGAGAAATGTGGATCAAAGCAACGTATTTTCTCAAAGAGAAGAAGCATATCCCAAAGGGGGAAAAATACCTAAGTGAATCAAGTCATGAGGGAGAAGTAGCAAGATAGGGGGAGGATCAAAGGGGGAATCATGGTTTTAGGGGGAGGCCAAGTCATCATTGGATGGTGGTAAACATCCAAGCAAGCATAAGCGGTTCACAATTGATTTCAATTGGTATCAAGTGGTTAAATTTGTCAATTTTTGCAAATTTATGCTTGCTTTGATTGTGTTGTCATCAATCACCAAAAAGGGGGAGATTGTAACGAACATGGCACCATTTATGCCATTTTCGAGTGATTTTGGTGATCGATTGACAACACAACACTTGGACTAACATGATTGTTAAGATGACCATTCTCAGGCTTTTAGGTTCAAGTGATGACAAAAGAGAAAGATAAGATAGGCATTGCAAGGCCCGAAGGGCCGCCCCTACGGGGTTTCCGCTACCCGGTTAGCGGATGGGGGTCGAGGGGGAGCCGCCCCTCGCGGGTCTCATGGCAGCGCCCTGAAAGCTCTTCGGATCAGGAGCACCGGAAGAACCGACGCCATGGGCATCGGAGCATCCGATGGTAGTCGGAAGAACCGACGCCATGGTACTTTGGTGCAGAAGGGAAACAAAGCCAAGTCAGCCTATAGGCACCGGTTGAGCCGACGGGTCAAAAAGGGGGCATCGGTGAATTGGGCGTCCTATGTTCCAGAGACGATGTCAAGACCCCAGGAGAAGATTCTTCAGCATCGGTTGAACCGGTGAGGCATCGGTGCATACCATCGGTGTAATGACGTCAGCTGTTAGGAGAAGATTCTTAAGCACCGGATGAACCGGTGATGCATCGGAACAAAGCATCGGTTCAACCGGTGGACACTGCGTCAGCTGTCAAGACTTCAACGGCTACTTCGGTTTATGAGTGACCGGAAGAACCGATGCTACCCATGCCAGAGGCATCGGTTCTTCCGGTGATACGCAGATTTTCAGCTAACCGTTGGAGCAACGGCTACAAGACTTGGTGGCCTATATATACGCCTCACCCCGGCCATTTGAAGTTTGCTGGAGTCCCAAGACACCTCATACACATCCAAGAACATCTCCAAGCCATACAAGAACATCAAGATCATATCCTTAGCCCTTAGCACACTTTGAGAGTGTTGTGTAAAGGATTAGATCTTAGTGAGTGAGTTTGCAAGGCTTAGAGCCTTTGTGCTGTGGTTCATTAGTGAACCAAAACAAGAGCTTGGTGCGCCGGCACCTTGGAGCGTGAAGCTCGCCGGCAACGTCATCGACCCTCCGACTTGGTGTGGAGCGGCGACGACATCTTTGTGCGGGGGACGTGGAGACCCCCATCCTTTGTGGAGAAGCTCCTTAGTGGAACCCGGGGCCAAGGTGACCGTGATTGTGTTCGCGGAAGAGACTTGGTGGCCGAGTAGCAATACTCTTAGTGAGTGCTACAACAACGTGGATGTAGGTGTGCCTTTGTGGCTAACCGAACCACGGGATAAACACCCGCGTCAAGAGTTTGCTATCTCCTATCCCGCTCTTTAAGCTTCCGCATTTCATACTAACAATTTGTGTGCCTTTACTTTCATAGAATAGTTTCTTGATAGGAAAGGCTATAGGTTGCTAAACTCTTTTGGGATCGGGGTTTCACACTAGAACTACCTAGTTGCACATCTAGATAGCATGTTTTAGTTTAAGTTTTGTGCAAACTAGTTGGAGCTATAGGTCTAAGTTTTTAGATAGCCTAATTCACCCCCTCCCCCTCTTAGGCTAGAGCACCCGATCATTTTCAATTGGTATCAGAGCTGGGACTCACTTGTTTCACAAACAAAGCCAATTCTATTGGCAAATTTGTGTTTACCGGCTCATTAGATCGGTAGGCTTCACTGCCTAGTGAGTTAGCTCTTTTAGGGGAAGGGATGGATTCTCTAGGACCTCCTCCACGTTTCGATGGCACGGGCTTCCAATGATGGAAAATTCTAATGCAATCCCACCTCCAGGCAAAGGGCCTAAATGTTTGGAGAGTTACTAGTGAAGGAACTAAAAGCAATAATCAACAAGAGAGGCAATATGATGCTACAGCCAAGTGTGCTATTTTAACCTCTCTTGGTGAAAATGTGTTCAACCGTGTGTTTGCTTGTGAAAATGCTAATGTTTTATGGAAAACTATTAGTGAGAACCATGAAGGCACAAAAGATGTTGCAAATGAAAAATATCATGTTCTCATTGATAAACTTAATAGTTTCAAGCAACTTGATCATGAAAATGCCGAAACTATGTACTCACGATTGAATATTCTTGTGAATGAGATTAACTCTTTAGATGTGAAGAAAATTGAAGATTTGGAACTCATTCGCAAGATCCTTCACTCACTTCGAAGGCCGGACTATGATTTGGTGACAACAATTCTTTACGAGAAAGATCTCAACACAATGACACCAAACAAAGTCCTAAACAAGGTGATTGCCCATGAGCTACGTCATGATATCAAGCCAAGAGCGCCACCCTCTTCACCAACACAAAGTGCACTTGCATGCAAGCAAGTCAAAAAGTTGAAGAAGATGGCCATCAATGGTAGCTCAAGTGATGAGGAAGAAGAGGAAGCAAGAAGCTCCTCAAGTGAAGATCAAGAGCCAATGAACCCCAACCTCTACAAGCATGTAAAGAAGATGAACAAGTGCTTAAAGAAAATCAACTCAATGGGGTATATGGTCTTCCTCAAAGATGGGCCTCACCATCAACTTATGAAGATTGAGAAGAAGTTCAAGAAGAACAAGCAAAAGAAGGAGAAGAAACCCAAGCATGAATCATTTGCCATATTTGGTGAATGGGTTAGTGGTGGTGAAGAATCCAGTGCTAGCTCAAGCGATGAATCAAGCAAGAGATTCACCACCCGCACCAACTTTGGATCATCATCAAACACTTGCCTTATGGCCGAAGGTATGAATAACGATGTAAGTGATGATGACTCTGATTCTCCTTCAATTGATGAACTGCTTGACCTTGTTCATGAGCACCAAAAAGTCATTAAGAAACAATCAAAAGAAATTAAAAACCTTAGTGCTCTCAAAGATCTAAATGCTTCTCTTGCTACAAACTTTGAAGATTTGATGTGCAAATTCAATTTGCTTAGCAAGGAGCATGAAGAGCTCAAATTAAAATTTGAGAGCATTAATGATACTAATGACTCTTTGGAAATGAAGCAAACTATCCCTTGTGCAATTCCTATCTCTAGGGTAGATGCTTCAACTTCTTGCATTGATTTAATTGATGATTCTTGCTCTAACCCTTGCAATGAAAGATGCAATGAGAATATTGTTGTAGAATCATGTGATGATCTCATTGCCAAGGAGAATGATGAGCTCAAGCAAGAAGTGGAAAGGCTCATGAAGGACTTGTATATATTGAAGGGCAAAGGCATGGAGAGCAATGTCCAACCTTCTCAAGATAACCATGAGAACATGGTGAAGAAGCTTGAGAAGGGGTCCACCGTGACTTGCTCTATGTAACACCCGGTTTATAAAAGGACATAAACCGAGCAATCATATACGTGCCAGGATCAAGTCACACGTATATACAATAGAATGAACAGTATATCACAGCACATATCATGAATAAGACATAATAAATCGAAATACGAATGTTATTTATTACATTAATGACAAAATGTCTGATACAGCGGAAGCGAAGTACAAAAAAAATACGGTAAAAGCTCTCCGGAACTGAGCAGGGCGCCACAGGGACGTCGACTGGGAGACGAACACCTAGAAGTCATCGTAGTCCTGGTAGCGCTGAACGAACTCCCTCGTGTCGGCAGGATCTGAGCAGCAGTAGCGTAGCCAAGAGGAAAAAGTAGAGAAGAGGCAAGAGTGAGTACACAACTTGTACTCAACAAGTATAACACAAACTATGAGGCTCTAAGGTTGGCTGACTCAACTGCATTAGCTTTTAATCTTGGCAAAATTTTATTAAAGCTATTTACTACGAGTTGATGAATTACCATTAACCCAGTTACATAGTAATTAATCAAAATTAATTTATGATACTACTGAGAACCAAACCAAACCAAACCAAGGTAACCCCGAGAGGCACCTCCCTCGTCGGAAGGAGACAACCCCACTAATCAAAAGGAGGATCTGGGCCACTCATGACCGTGAGCACGGCTAGTATACCAGTTTTACACTCTGCAGAGGTTGCACATCTTTACCCACAAGTCGTGAGCAACGCCAGTTGTTCATCACACTTCCTTAGGTGAGATGACAAGCGACTCACTACGAGGCCGTTACAAAGAATCTCGTTGGTAAGGCGTAACCGCGAGAGTTAGGTCAGCGACGATGGGGCCCACCTCCGGGGGTACAAGCACAGGAGCGCAATCCAAGCACAGACCAAGCCGGAGGAGCAGGGACCATTGAAGCTTACTACTCTTGCCCCGCAGGTAAGTTACTCCAAACCAAAAAGACCTAATTAGTAAGCCAAGTCTATCCCATTCTAGCCTTGTGGTAGCGCTGTTGTCCCAGGTTGTCGCTCTATGAACCGGTCCTTATGGAGAGTGGCCAACCAAGCACTAAGCACCGTGCTGGCCCCGTAAACCATGTTTCTACAAAAACCATCTTTTAACGAGACGTGAGCCACTCAAGCCACACAGAGTGCCACTCTCAGAATTAAGTTCAAGTAAACCATTAATCAAATTAATTAAAAAGGACCAGAGTGTGTTATAGCGCAGCAACCTAGCACAACTAACCAAAATGCAACCCAAGGATATATATAAAGGATATAAAGTGGCTAGGAAAGTCCTTATAGGCATACAGTATTAAAATGCAGTATGAAATTGTATTTAAAGATGATAGGTTGTTCATGTTATACTTGCCTTCCTCGTACTGCTCCTGCTGCTGCTCAAAGCTGCTCTGAAGATGGCTCTTGGCACTGGTACTGATGCTTCTCCGGTAGCTCAACGTCTACTCACGATCGCAACGCCAAAACAAGTCCACAATCATATACATACATGCAAACAAGAGAAAACACTAAGAAACAGTACAACAGTACATAAGAATAGCAAACAAAACTAAGCTAGAACTATTCTACGCGTTACAACGATCGCGTGGACGCAAGAACCAATAAAAACGGAGCTATAAATAAAAAGATATAAGCGTTATAAGATACAAGGGTTTATCTGAAATACTGCGCAAATCACAGGGATTAAACTGTAATAGGCGTACTGTAGCGTGAACAGTAACCCGAAAACATGCATCGGAACATGTTCTGGTGTGCAGCGCCCCGGAATTAGGATCAAAATAGTGATTAACAAGGTATTCAGGGGCTACAAGGAAAAATTAGCATGACACAGAAAAGTTGTGCCGCAATAACAATTAAGGACAAGGTCTGAATTGCAAAAGTGCATATGTACAGCAGCCCTCACGTGGATGTGTTGGGCACTGTTCTGTGAACTCAGTCTACGGATTCCATGGACCAGAGAAGAGTGAACTGCGGTCTACGGTGAACCAGGTCCACACGAAGGGGTATCTCTTGATCTAATATGGACCGTAGATCTTAGATCCAAGGGCTCACAAGCCTTCTTCTACCTCTGGATGGAAACGAACGTGACTAGAACACGTGGAACACAGACTTCATGAACGCACCTTACAGAGGCTCCCTAGTCCACCCTAGATCGATCTATGCTTCACGGAAAACGCCCGGAAGCGGCAAAACGGAAAGCTCTCGGCACGGGGATCTCACCTAGGGCACTGGGGAGGGCTGCGACGGCGCGGACTAATCTCGGGACGTGGAGAGCTTGAACTGGGACTTCCTGGAATGGTGACAACGAGCAACGTCGGGCGACGGCGGAGCGGCGGCGAGCAAGTGACAGCATGGTTGGGGCATATTGTCGAATAGGTTGCAGGCTCGCAGGGGCTGAAGGTTGTAGCTCTAGTCCTGGCCAGCAGGGTCGCTCAGTGTCATGGTTGCTGCTCGTCCATCACGTTGGTGTGTCCTCCATCATCAGCTTGAGCGTGGCGACAGCAGGGCAAGACAAGGGTAAGCAGCGTGTCTCGACAGGGTCAAGGCAAAGCATTTCGGCTTGTTGCACGTGCGGCAATTACAAAGGTGTGCTTGAGAGCAGTGCGGCAATGAACGCGGCGGACGAAACATATGCAGGAACGTGTGTAAAACAAGAATGCAAGGACACAGATTCTACGCTGCATGACCAAATTCTTATACGAGGCTGGAATGGAGGATGTAGCTGCTCACAGGGAACAACATGCTGGCTGCCGGAGTTAGAAGGGTCGTCGTGGACGCTGAAGAAGGCGTCCGGCTTTTCGTCGAATAAGTTGCAGGCGAGAGAGGCATCAGCTTGGATGGGTCGTCGACGACGTCGGGGCTACGGGCTCGCGGTACTTCTCCAGGCGGTGGCTTCGCGGCAAGATCAGCGGGCCGGTGGTCGCCGTGTGTAGGTCCAGGGCTCCTCCAGCTTGATGTTGACGCAGACGACGGCGAAGCTCTGCAACGGCGGCTACTCTGCTTCGTAGTAGTCGTCGATGCGGCGGCGTCGACACAGCTTCTGGTACGGCAGCTCCTCCGGCTCACGGTCGTCGTCGGCGTCTTTCGGTGGTCCGGCCACCGGGTGGCGTCAGCCACCTTGCTGGATTTGGGCGACGCCGGTGGTAGCGCATGCACGACGGCGGCTCTCCGTGCTTGCAGCGGCTCTAGCTAGTCGCATGGCAAAGAAGGGAAGTTGCTGCTATTGGTGGCTGCTGATTGGAGGAGATAGGAGAGTGTCTGGCGGCGCTTGGCTCGTGGTGCTGCTGGTTGATCTGCTCGGCTCTGATTGGAGGCAGCAAGGAGGAAGAGAGAGCAGGGAAGAACGGAGGAGAGAGCAGCAGTGAGCGGCGGCGTGCAGCACTAGTTTGTTCGTGGAAGAAAGAGAAAGATCAGAAGAACGGAAAGGCTGCCGGCGGCCAGATTGTTAGATGAAGAGAGGGAGGAGTGGGGTATTTATAGAAAATGATTAAGGGTTAGGTTAAACTGGATGGGCTTAGATGGGCTTTGTGATTTGGGCTAAAATAATTAACCTATGAAATAAATTGACAGCAATTTATTTCGCGAAATTTAGTCAAATGAATTATACTATTTCTCGCAATCGAATCAAATTGAATTATTCGATTCGGAGAGCTGAGAAATATAATGTCATAATTCAATTCAACCCAACGATATTTGATGCACATGTGGAGCCGGGTTGTCAGCGGCTGAGGGCAACGCGCGCGGTGAGCTAGGCTGAGCAGGCCGCAACGAGTTGGGCTGGGCCGAACGGGAAAGAGGAGAGAGGGAACGGGTTGGGCCAGTGGACCTCGGGCGCGCGCGTGGGGCGGAGCGGGGCCACGGGCAGTGGGGGTGCGGGCGGAGCGGAGCAGAGGAGTTCAGGCGCGAGGTGGAAGAAGGAAGGTGGAGGGGTGGCCGCTGACGAGCGGGCCCGGGCGGTCAGTGGCGGGGCAGGCGAACGCGGTGCGGGCGAAAGCTCTGAAGGCGAGGGTGAACTGGGCCGGGCGAGCGCGTGCTGCGGAGCGGCGTTGAGCGGGCTGAGCGACGCGCGAGCGACCTGGGTGTTGGTCGCTGGCCCAATGGGGGGGAAAGGAGCGGGACTGGCTGAGCGCGGGCAGTGCGTGGTGGGGCGCTGGGCCGCAGCGGGAGGAGGGGCGCTGAGCAGCGAGTGGTGCCGCTGGGCTGGGAGAGAGGGAGAAGGGTTGGGCTGGTTTGGGTTTTGGGCTGGATTCTGGTTTCTGGTTTCTCCTATTTCCTTTCTCTTTCCTATTTCTTTTCTTTTCAAACTTCACTCAAACTAATTGAATTCAAACTCCGATTTGAATTCAAGCCCTATGCACTCAACCAAATAAAACAATGCACCAGCATGAATGCACCAACAAATTTAGCCCTATAATAAATTTTAATTACTTTATGAAACAAAAAAATAAGTTATAAATGCAATGCTAAACAAATTAAATCCTAGAAAATTAAATAAAGCTAATTAAATTTATTATTAAATTCTGAAATTTGAATTAGGGTGTTACACTCTAAGTGCCACAAAGAAGGCCACAAGTCCAACAAGTGTCCTCAACCAAGAAAGAAGCTTTCGGATGAGAAGAATAAGAAGAAGCTTACAATCAAAAGTTCTCTCATCTACACCAAGCCCAACCGGAGAAACAAAAGCAATAGCACCTCCTATGTGATCAAGAAGAAAACAAATGGCAAGGTGGTTGCTCACAAGGTTGGGAAGCAAGAAAAGGAGTTGGAACCGCCCCATTTGGGTGCCCAAGGATGTCATCATCAATATGAAGGAGCCTCAAATGGTGTGGGTTCCAAAGGAGACTTGAAGCCCAAGATTGGCTACGGGGGATTTGGAGGCTTAGCTCACAAGTTGAAGTGAAGGTTCAAGTCAAAGAAGCTAAGCTCACAACTTGGACATTTGTTGCCCAAGTCCCCCATAAGGTAATGTTAGCTAAAAAAATTTTCAATTCAAGCATCATGTAGCTCCATTACTCTTGCTAGGTTGTTTGCATTCCATCACCTAGTGTTATATATGGTGGGTTGCTTATGTCATGACTCTAACCCATGAGCAACCTACATGGTTTGATTAGTGTGTAGAAAGCTACACAAAGTCACCCTTCATGGTACATGGACTTCATGAGGTATGTATTTCATATGTGTACCATGAACACAAGCTATAGGGTAAACTTCCTAATTGTGTCAAAATTAATGTGCATACATTTGCTTGGTGATTCAAACACTAATTGCACACATTTAGGAGGAGTTCATCCTATGGCTTGTGATTTTGAGACTAACATGTTTTCAAGTTTATCTTTTGTAGTCTCACGTAGAGTTAACACTCTAAGAGAATGTTTCTCACGATCAATGTGAACAAATAACTCTCTAAGAGTGGTTAAATAATTTGTGCTTTCATGCATATTGAGCCATGCTCTATTGAACTTAAATGCTCATATCTAAGTTCGTAGGCTATGTGCTCATACATTTGCTTAACCTTGGTGTACCAAGTGCTTCTTGTTTAAAGACTTTCAATTGGTTGCAAGTCACTTTCTTTTGGTACATACAAGGTAAACAAAGTTACCCCCGGAGGTATGCAAGGTTCTAAACTAATTAAATTGGTATCTTTGTCATATCCTATTTAATTTAGAGCTACCTCCGTGCATGATATGATCTAAGCTTTCTAGTTATAACATTTAGTTATGCACTTGATTTTCACATCATCATTTTGTGCAAATACTTGTGGAAAGCTTAGCTCATGTCATGCTAGTTTTGTGATTTTGTGATCCACCATAGTGAAGTTTTCAATTGGTATCTTCATTGATATCATACAATTGGATCATGAATCATGAAACTAACTCCCTAGGCTACTAATCTTCTCTAGAGCTATGTTGTTTTGCAGACCTTGTTTTTAGGAGCAAGACATTTTAGGTGATTTGATTCCAAAGGGGGAGAAATGTGGATCAAAGCAAGGTATTTTCTCAAAGAGAAGAAGCATATCCCAAAGGGGGGAAAATACCTAAGTGAATCAAGTCATGAGGGAGAAGTAGCAAGATAGGGGGAGGATCAAAGGGGGAATCATGGTTTTATGGGGAGGCCAAGTCATCATTGGATGGTGGTAAACATCCAAGAAAGCATAAGTGGTTCACAATTGATTTCAATTAGTATCAAGTGGTTAAATTTGTCAATTTTTGCAAATTTATGCTTGCTTTGATTGTGTTGTCATCAATCACCAAAAAGGGGGAGATTGTAACGAACATGGCACCATTTATGCCATTTCGAGTGATTTTGGTGATCGATTGACAACACAACACTTGGACTAACATGATTGTTAAGATGACCATTCTCAGGCTTTTAGGTTCAAGTGATGACAAAAGAGAAAGAGAAGATAGGCATTGCAAGGCCCGAAGGGCCGCCCCTACGGGGTTTCCGCTACCCGGTTAGCGGACGGGGGTCGAGGGGGAGCCGCCCCTCGCGGGTCTCATGGCAGCGCCCTGAAAGCTCTTCGGATCAGGAGCACCGGAAGAACCGACGCCATGGGCATCGGAGCATCCGATGGTAGTCGGAAGAACCGACGCCATGGTACTTTGGTGCAGAAGGGAAACGAAGCCAAGTCAGCCTATAGGCACCGGTTGAGCCGACGGGTCAAAAAGGGGGCATCGGTGAATTGGGCGTCCTATGTTCCAGAGACGATGTCAAGACCCCAGGAGAAGATTCTTCAGCACCGGTTGAACCGGTGAGGCATCGGTGCATACCATCGGTGTAATGACGTCAGCTGTCAGGAGAAGATTCTTAAGCACCGGATGAACCGGTGATGCATCGGAACAAAGCATCGGTTCAACCGGTGGTCACTGCGTCAGCAGTCAGGACTTCAACGGCTACTTCGGTTTATGAGTGACCAGAAGAACCGACGCTACCCATGCCAGAGGCATCGGTTCTTCCGGTGATACGCAGATTTTCAGCTAACCGTTGGAGCAACGGCTACAAGACTTGGTGGCCTATATATACGCCTCACCCCGGTCATTTGAAGTTTGCTGGAGTCCCAAGACACCTCATACACATCCAAGAACATCTCCAAGCCATACAAGAACATCAAGATCATATCCTTAGCCCTTAGCACACTTTGAGAGTGTTGTGTAAAGGATTAGCTCTTAGTGAGTGAGTTTGCAAGGCTTAGAGCCTTTGTGCTGTGGTTCATTAGTGAACCAAAACAAGAGCTTGGTGTGCCGGCACCTTGGAGCGTGAAGCTCGCCGGCAACATCATCGACCCTCCGACTTGGTGTGGAGCGGCGACGACATCTTTGTGCGGAGGATGTGGAGACCCCCATCTTTTGTGGAGAAGCTCCTTAGTGGAACCCGGGGCCAAGGTGACCGTGATTGTGTTCGCGGAAGAGACTTGGTGGCCGAGTAGCAATACTCTTTGTGAGTGCTACAACAACGTGGATGTAGGTGTGCCTTTGTGGCTAACCGAACCACGGGATAAACACCCGCGTCAAGAGTTTGCTATCCCCTATCCCGCTCTTTAAGCTTCCGCATTTCATACTAGCAATTTGTGTGCCTTTACTTTCATAGAATAGTTTCTTGATAGGAAAGGCTATAGGTTGCTAAACTCTTTTGGGATAGGGGTTTCACACTAGAACTACCTAGTTGCACATCTAGATAGCATGTTTTAGTTTAAGTTTTGTGCAAACTAGTTGGAGCTATAGGTCTAAGTTTTTAGATAGCCTAATTCACCCCCTCCCCCTCTTAGGCTAGAGCACCCGATCACTTTCACAATGGTTCTTGACTTCTCTGAAGCGCTGCACATACTCTGAGACAGTTTCTCCATGCTTCTGCCTGACTTGAGCGAGGTCGGTAATCCCAGCTTCAGTAGCCTCTGAATGATACTGGGTGTGAAACTGATCTTCCAACTGCCTCCAAGTCCGGATCGAATCTGGCGGCAGTGATGTGTACCATCCGAAGGCTGAACCCGTGAGAGACTGGGAAAAGAAACGGACCCTCAGAGGATCCGACACTGAGATCATCCCAAGCTGTGTCAGGTATCGGCTCACATGTTCAATGGTGCTAGCTCCTTCTGATCCACTGAATTTGGTGAACTCCGGAAGCCGATACTTGGGTGGCAAGGGGATCAAATCGTAGTCACTTGGATACGGCTTGGAATAGCCGATCGCCTTTCTCTTGGGAAGGATACCAAACTGATCCCTCAGTATTACACTAACCTGCTCCACACTAAGAACTCTTGGGGCCGAGGGCTCAACACTCGGCCCAGTAGCATACTTTGCCAGCCATGCCTGTTTTTCTGCGTCTGCTCCAGAAGCTCCTGGGTTTACCAACTGCACCGAGCATGTTAAATTGACGCTGTCAGGAATGTATGCACACGTGTAGCCGTGTGGGATCTCTTTGTGTGGCTCGGTCAGGAACTGTCCTTCCCCAGGGTCACCACCAATCTTGTGGATCACATAGATCGGCGAACTCTGCTGTCCAGTTGCCGCGAGTGAGTAGGACACTAGCGGCCTAGATTGCAGAGCAGCTTCCCCCCTGTGACTCCCCAGAGTTGGTCCTGACGGGGAGTACTAGTTCTTGATCACCTCCTGGACAACGCGATGTGCCATGCACTCGATCTCGTTCACCAGGCTCTCTGAATGACGATGAAGTGTGTGAGCCACCATGTAGTTCATCTCCTGGCGTAGGGCTCTGGTGCGCTCTTCTAATGGCACAGACAGATCAATGTTGTTGAGCGCGCCTTCTGGTGAGAACCCCTTCCACCTGATGCCATGGTTGCGGGTCCTCTCGAAAGAGCCGATGAGATCGGCTTCGAACTGAGCTTTGAATTCATTGTATTTTTTCTTATATTCCAGAGTCAACTCTTCATACGTGACAGGCTTGGTGACCGGCAGAACCGGTGCTTGGTCCGGAGCTCCTGCCATCTCTGCGGTGGGCGTTGTCGTTGATGAAGGTCCCACCGGGCGTGCCAGAATGTATTGTCGGTCGAAACCCACCGGCGAGCAGCGACAGGCAACACGAAGAGCCGGGAGGTTGTCGGGGCACTGGCAGGCACTGCTCCCTCGTCAACGGCCCGCAATTCCAGCACACGCCGCGGCTTATGAAGATGCAGGGCGTGCCACCTGACCTATACCCAATCAGGAAGGTGCGAACATGCTTGCAACGATCTGCCTGCATACACAAACACGTGGAAACATAAGTCCGAGCCGTGGTCGGCTCCCTCGGACGACTCTTGCTTCGGCTTTAAAGAGCCGATCGAGTCCCGGTGTCAGATTGGATCTGTATCTATCCGGAAATGATAAATAAAGCAAATAACTGTAAAGCTGCTTCAATTAAATCTAACTAATCTAATCCACGACGGTAAAAGCTTCACTGCTAGATCAGAACATCCTACACGTGACTAGGCCTAATGAACGTAACAGATAACTAAATCATAACCAAGAACAGAGGCCTATGAACTAGCAAGAGCCGATTCCCGGAACAATCCCTACCAAGGCTAAGACAGAGTATCTAATACGCCACCGGATCATCCAACCTATTTGCAAGGCCTAACCTAGTAGATATTTCGCCAACTCTTATGTACAAGAGCAAACCGTAACAGATTGGATCTACTAGATATAAAAGAAGCAGGGTGTTGTCTCCGTGCAACTAATTCTATGCGACAAGAACTAGCATGAGATTGAAACGTGATTGCACCAAGACAACATGATATTCGTAGATGATAAGCAATGAAAGCACGATGAATCTACTAAAAGTCATGCTACAAACATCAGGATGACTAGCATTACTCGCCATCAAAAACGCTTCAGTACGAGTAATACCAAGGTAAAAGCAAGAACAACGCTGCCCTGATCGCAAGACGCGATCAGGGCAGCATGGCGCTTACTTGGATGAAACCCTAGAATTAGGGGTGGCGATGCGCCGAGATTGTTGTTTGCGAGATGTGATGACGCTCTTTTTCATGAATAACATAGGGTACATATTTATAGTCCAGAGATTTGGGAAACAATCTAAACTAATCTTGTCCCGATCGGACTCTACCTCTAATCTAAAGATACATGGCCCATGTGGCCCAAATGCTCACATAGGAGCCAATTTACAAGCCTTCTTAATCTTTTGCTTTAAGCCCAACCTGCTTTCGGCCCATAAATTAACCCTGTTAATTTATGGCGATAACAGATTGTACATCACAAGATCACAACCGGGGCCCTACCTTGATCTTGATGATCCTAGCTCCAGAACTCCAACGTGGTCTTCCTTGCAAGGTTCCCACGTTGGCTAGGGAAGCCCCTAGACAACTAGCACGACCCTCGGCTCTCCGAGAGGTGTCCCTCTATCTTCTCTGCTCCTTGGCGTCGTCTCCCGAATGATCTTCTGCGTGAGCCTGGGGGAGGGGTCTTTAAATAGCCTCAGGAAACCCTAGGTCGAAGGGGAGGTCGAGACTCCCTGAAAATGGCCTAGGCCGGCCGGCTCAATGGGCCCAGGTCGGACGGCCTGGCCCATTTTCTCGCCGCCTTGCGTCCTCCTTTCACCCCAAGTCTTCTGGAGTTTATACCTTTCACGATTGCACCTTGTTGGATGTCGTTATCTTCGAGATTTCTTCGAGGGAAATGATAGGACATAGAATCCTTCCTTAAATCTCTATTTGCTTTGCTTAGCCCCGAAGTATCTCGATCTCATCTTGTGGGCTTTGTCCTTTGGGCTTCTTTGGAGGGTGGATGTGCATGAATGGGCTTCTAGTCGTCATGGCCTTTGGTCCTTTGTTTGGGCTTTGGCCTTCGTCTTTCTTCGTGTTATTGCGTGATCATGGGCCTCGTCATTTCATGCTCCAAAATTGGTCAGAAACCTGCAAAAATGAAGTACCTCCAAAATATATGCGCAAATGCGAAAACGACCAATAATCGGGCCGAGGTTAGGATGGTTAGTGATTTTGATATTAAATTCATGCCATTATCAAAGTTAAATAGGGGATAAAATGGATACTTAAGGAGCGCCAACACATCCTCATGGCCATTCGCCGTATGGGGCGTGGATATCCTGGGGTCGTTCCCCTGGGCCGTCGGCGGGTACCGGTTCCTCTACGTCGCCATTGACAAATTCACAAAATGGCCGGAGGTTACCCCTGTGGTGAACATCACCAAAAAATCAGCAGTCGCATTCCTCAAGTCCATTGTGTGCAGATTTGGCATCCCAAGCCGCATCATCACGGACAACGGGACCCAATTCAAAAGCAGACTCTTCCAAGAGTACTGCGAGGACATCGGCATCCAGCTATGCTTTGCGTCCGTGGCACATCCCTGCAGCAATGGACAGGTCGAGAGAGCGAATGCAGAGGTCCTTAGGGGACTCAAGACCCACACCTATAATTGCTTGAAGAAGCATGGTGCAAAATGGGTTGATGAGCTTCTGTGCGTACTATGGGGCAACCGGACCACACCCAGCCGAGCCACCGGGGAGACCCCATTCTTCCTGGTCTATGGGGCTGAAGCATGCCTTCCCTCGAAAATTCACCTGGGCTCACCACGGGTCCAGGCTTTTGACGAACCCATGTAGGAACAACTGCGGCATGACGATGTGGACTTCATTGACGAACGAAGGTGGCGAGCAGCAATCCAAAATGCACGCTACAATCAGGCGCTCAGGCGCTGTCATCAACGGTTCGTGCACAGTAGGGAGCTCCGGGCTAGGGACCTCGTCCTAAGGCAGATTCTGAACCGAGCAGGGCTCCACAAACTCTCCCCCAGCTGGGAGGGTCCCTTCAAGGTTATAGAAGTATGCCAGCCCGGATGCGTTCTCCTTGCCACAGAAGAAGGGGTGCCGCTACCCAACCCATGGAACATAGAGCATCTGCATAAGTTTTACACTTAGACAGAGTAGGGAAATGAATTTTTCCTTTATAATAAGATAGAATTAGCATGCGGTCCAGAGCGGTGGGGGTCCGTCCTCGTAAACCCGGCCTCTAGCATCCATCGCACCATCGGCTAGCATTAACGCGCGGCCCAGTGCGGTAGAGGTCCGCCCTCATAAACCCAGCCTCTGGCATCCATCGCGCAAGCCATGTATATCAAGTTGCAAAGGAAAGATTTGCCCCCAGTTCTGCCTTTGTGTCAAAATCTTATTTTGCATTTCGATTCTCGAGCTTTTACCTTTCTAACCCCCGCGTGGACTTCCACTCTTGTTGCTACAGCTAAGATCTATATTGAGTTGCCGGACTGCCGTACAGGTCCGGACCCCCTTGCTGCTGGGAGAGGGGTCTGGACCCATAGGGACCTGCTCTGGAGAGGGGGTGCTTGTTTCTTGGGGTGGTCCGGAGTCCTGTGTAGCCGCTTAGCCGGTTCCATACCCAAAGCCTACACGCTCCACCACCCTGTAACGAGTGCTCTAGTACCCGGAGCTGGGTAATTAGGGGCCCAAACCTCGTTCTAGCTTGGCTTCCTAAGTCCTACACGGTAGGTCTAGCTCCATATCTCAAAGGATCGAGTACGACAGAATGGCCTCACCCACTGCTAGGGAGGGGTCCGGAACGTCGGAGCCAGGTCCGATAAAGTCGTGTTTATTTCCTGGAGTGGTCCGGAGCCCTGTGTAGCACCTTAGCCTGGTTCTGTACCCTAAGCCTACACACTCCACCACTCTGTAACAAGCGTTGAGCTGCCTGGACCTGCGTATCCGGAGCCTCGGATCTCGTACTAGCTTGGGGGCCGGTCCAAAATAAGTCCCGCAGACCTGCTACTAAGCTTTTACTTTGAGTGGTATGCAGGTTAGCCCTTGACTAGTGGTAGCTAGCCTCAAACCATTGAGCCTACCTACCAGGGGGTCCCGGCATCTGCTTTAAGGCTTCATGTAGATCGAGGTCCAGTCTCTGTGGTAGACAGACTCAAAACAACAGAGCCTGTCTCCCAGGGGGCCCGGAGCATTCGCTTTGAACCAGACACCAAGGATCGCTTCTGCATGCGTCAAACAACTAAGTTGCAGTATCATTACTACCATCCCAGCGAGTTTGATTTTCCTCTCTGTAGTTTTTTCTGCTATACAGGGAGTAAGACGCTCATTCGACTTGCAATTTATGCTACACCTATGCCCAAGGACACTTGGTCAACCTCATACGGGGGTCCAGAGCGTCTTCTTCGGCTCCGATGGCAGATAGGTTCTAACAACTGAACCTATCTACCAGGGGGTCAGGGCGCCGGGGTGCTGCATACCACAAACCAGAGCAACTGACAAACAGCTAAGTTGAAATTTTCTTCTATTAAAATTTCAACAAGTACAAAGTTTTTACATAACACAAAAAACAAAAGTTCGCCTGCTGTGATGGTCCAGCTCAGGAATCTGCAGGCTCCCGCTTGAAATAAGCAGCTACGAAGTCGATGACATCCCGCACGCTTTCCCGAGCGGAGGCCTCCGTCTCCGCCACTGGACCATTGACGACGGGGGCTAGCAAGATGGCAGGGTCGTGGCTCCGGAGGCAGGTCAAAATGTACTCCGCCACCATCTGGCATAGCTCGCGGCCCTCGGCTTCAAGGTGGCCAGTAAGGATTGGCTCCAGGCACCGGAGTCTATCTGAAGCAGAGTTCAGCATTAGGAGGGCATCAGCAATTGAAGCTGGCGGCTCCGCCACTTGGATTGGACTCATTCCAAGTGGCACCAAAGCTGAGCTTGCTTCGCTCGCCCAGTCAATGATTCACTGGGCCCCCATGCGCTGGTCCTCCTGCAGCTTCCGGACTACCTCCTGGACCGCCTCCTGCACCTGGGCATCCAGTACCGCCTAAGCCACCTCCAGCTGGCGGGCCTTCTCCTGGAGCGAGGCCTCTTTCTGCGCCGATGACTCCTTCAAGTTCTTAAGACACTCACGCTGGCGCGCAAGGGCCTGCTCCATGCAAGTGGTGAGGGATTCCTGCTGAGCAAGGGAATTCCTCTCCCACTCGAGCTCTATCTCGGCAACAGCCTGCTGGCTGGCGGTCTCCTACAGCTCCTGGCGCCATTGATGCAGGGACTCGGAGAGTTTGTCGAGCTCCAGATTGCGGACCTCGAGTCCCTGGCTGCGAGACTCGATCTCGGAACGCTGGGCCGCGAGACTGGCCTCCTCCTTGGCAATAGCCTCCTCCCGTAGCGCCAGGGCTTTCTCCCATCCCGACGCCACGAACTCCCAGTCGAACACCTTCCGGAGCTCTTTCCTGTAGGACTCAAGGTCGGCCTCAAGCTCGGACCGGGCAGCGGCGGCATGGGAGGCTTCGGCCTTCGTGCGCTCATCTAGGCGGATATGCCAGTCGTCGAGGTGCTGACGCTCGCTCTCTAGAGCTGCCCACTCCCACCGGAATGCCTCCTCGGCGGTAGAGGTCACCTCTTCTATCGTCCACCGGACCTGGACCAGCACCCGGGGGAGGGGAACCGCATCCTCCTCTGGGGGACCCTGCAGGAGCCGCCTACCAGAGACCACCTCCAGCTCTTCCTCTGCTGTAGGTTGGGAGATGGGGGAGGGGATATCCAGCACAGACGTCGAGACCTCGGGTACCGAGGTGCTCGCCGTTGCCGTGCCTGCTGCCGCTGTGCTCGCCGTCGCCAAGCCCAGTGTCGGCGCGACTGCCGCCGTAGTTGGGGCCTCGGGGGCCACCGCATCAGGCGTTGCTGCGCCTGGCACTAGAGCATCTGCCGCCACCTCGTTGGGCGCCATCGGGTTAGCTGAGGTCGTCGCACCCGAGCTCCCCACATTTGCCGTCGCTTCCGCCGTTGCCGCCGATGTGCCGATCGCCTGGACCCCCGCTGACGAGCTAGCGGCGGTGGAAGAGCTGCCTGGGCGAGAGGCCCTGGCAAACAAAGAGAAGAAGCCTTCAGCAAAAAGTGAAGCACCGGGAATAAGGGGAGTTAATGGAAGAACACTTACCCCAAAGCGCCGGGTCTCCAGCGTCCATGGAGGCTAGGTGACTGCTGCTACCATGGCAGTGGCAGAGGCACACCTCGTGGCTGCTGCTGCTGCCCTAGTGGTGGCGGTGGTGGTGGAGGCTGCTACTGCTACTGCTACTGCCGTGGCGGCGGTGGAGGGGCACCTCGTGGCTGCTGCTGCTGCCCTGGTGGTGGCGGTGGTGGTGGAGGCTGCTGCTGCTGCCGTGGCGGTGGCGGAGGTGCACCTCAGCGGTCCTCTGACGCTTTGCGGCGGGCTCCATAACTAGGGTCCCGTCGCTTTGGTGTAACATGCGCCGGCTCGCTTCCTCCGGCGATGCGCCGGAGCTGCTCCGGGCCTGGCTGGGACCGCTCGCGGCGGAGCTACCAGCCACGGCCTGCTTGCCCTTGGCAGTAGGGCCAGACCCCGCGGCGCTCAGCACTGCCTGTTCCCCAGACGCACCAGGGATCTGGATCCCATGGTCCGGGTCGCCCCCAGTTTGGCGCGCTGCTAGCCCACCGTCGTCGAGGGTCGGTAGAGTGGCCAGCACCGCAGTCCTCAGGCGTGAGTCCTCACAAAGAGGAACGACACCCTGAGAAAGGATCAGGTGCTCTGGGATGAAGATCTCCCCCGTCACCGCCTGCACCAAGACCTCCAGGGCTTCCTGGGTCAGATCGCTGTCCTTGTAACACCCGGTTTATAAAAGGACATAAACCGAGCAATCATATACGTGCCAGGATCAAGTCACACGTATATACAATAGAATGAACAGTATATCACAGCACATATCACGAATAAGACATAATAAATCGAAATACGAATGTTATTTATTACATTAATGACAAAATGTCTGATACAGCGGAAGAGAAGTACAAAATACGAATAAAGCTCTCCGAAGCTGAAGCAGGGCACCACAGGGACGTCGACTGGGAGACGAACACCTAGAAGTCCTCGTAGTCCTGGTAGCGCTGGACGAACTCCCTCGTGTCGGCAGGAACTGAGCAGCAGTAGCGTAGCCGAGAGGAAAAAGTAGAGAAGAGGCAAGAGTGAGTACACAACTTGTACTCAACAAGTATAACACAAACTATGAGGCTCTATGCTGGCTGACTCAACTGCATTAGCTTTTAAGTGTTGGCAAAATTTTATTAAAACTATTTACTACAAGTTGATGAATTACCATTAACCCAGTTACATAGTTATTAATCAAGTTTAATCATGTATCTACTGAAAAACCAAACCAAAACCAAGCCACCAAGGTAACCCCGAGAAGCACCTCCCTCGTCGGAAGGAGATAACTCCACTAATCAAAAGGAGGATCTGGGCCGCTCATAACCGTGAGCACGGCTAGTATAAAAGTTTTACACTCTGCAGAGGTTGCACATCTTTACCCACAAGTCGTGAGCTACGCCAGTTGTTCATCACACTTCCTTAGGTGAGATTACTAGCGACTCACTACGAGTCCTTTACAAAGAAACTCGTTGGTAGGGAGTAACCGCGAGGGTGGTTCGGCGACTATGGAGCAGGTCTAGTGGGCGTCAAGACACGAAGCACAGACGAGGCCACTCAACACGAGGGCCATAGAAGCTTACCGCCCCTGCCTCGCAGGTAAGTTACTCCAAACCAAAAAGATCTAATTATTACGCCAAGTCTATCCCATTCTAGCCTTGTGGTAGCACTGTTGTCCCAGGTTGTCGCTCTATGAACCGGTCCTTATGGAGAGTGGCCAACCAAGCACAAAGCACTGTGCTGGCCCCCTAAACCATGTTTCTACAAAAACCATATTTTAACGAGACGTGAGCCACTCAAGAACGAAGCAGAGAGGGCCACTCTCAGAATTAAGTTCAAGTAAACCATTATTCAAATTAATTAAAAAGGACCAGAGTGTGTTATAGCGCAGCAACCTAGCACAACTAAACAAAATGCAACCCAAGGTATATACAAAGGATATAAAGTGGCTAGGAAAGTCCTTATAGGCATACAGTATTAAAATGCAGTATGTAAATGTATTTAAAAGTGATAGGTTGTTCATGTTACACTTGCCTTCCTCGTACTGCTATGGCTGCTGCTCAAAGTGCTCGGAAGACGGCTGCTCCGGGTACTGGTACTGGGGCTCCTCAGATGGATCAACGTCTACTCACGAACACATGGCCAAAACAATGCACGATAATAAGCATACAAGCAAACACTAACAAAAACTAAGAAACAGTACATCAATACATAACAACATCACACTAAACTACTCTAAAGCTATTCTACGCGTTACAACGGTCGCGTGGACATAAAGAACGCTAAAAACGGAGCTAAAACGCATAATCTAGGCTAAAAACAAGGTCTAGGGACCTATTTGTAAGAAAACTGAAGTTTCAGGGGCTTTTCTGCTAAAACCGAGGGCTAAAACGTAATTAAACGTTAACTCCAGGGTCTAACTCGCAAAATTAGCAGCAAAGGACGGCGGGGTTCTATTTCCAGAAAGGCCAGGGGGCTGCGTGTTTAAAATTTGGACCAAACTGCAATTTCTTTTAACTAAGGGTGGACTGCGGGTTGATTTCTGGAAACTACAGGGGCTCTTTAACAAAAAAATCCCAGCCGAACCATTACGCGCGAATCACGGCCGCTGGATCTCGATCTGGTAGTCCAGATCTGTTCGCATCGGGTTCTAATCTCCCGCGTTCATTTTAGATCTGACGGCCTAGGGCCATCGGGCGTGGGAGCGGCGGCGCAAACCGCCGGAGCAGAGCTCCGCGGCGGAGAGCTCGCCGGAGCTGGCCGTTCGGCCGCTACAGGGGCTCGTTTGAGTCGGGGGAAAGGCCGTGGAGCATGTCCGCGGCACGCGTAAAACACTGGTGGATCTAGCTAGGCACGGGGAGGCCCGGGGTGGCGCGCGCACCAACAGCGGCGGGCGGGTATGGCGGAACCTCGCTGGCGAGCGGCGTTCCGGCCTTGGATTGGGCCTAGGCGCCTCTATAGCTAGCGCAAAGGAAAGGGCCGGGCTACGGGTTCTCACCGAAGGCGCGGGGTGGTCGAAATCGTGGCGCAGACGTGCCGACGGCGAGGACTGGCGGCGGTGCTGGGCGGAGCGCGCGGAGGCGGGTGCTGAAGGGGTGTGCCGGGCTCCGGAATTCCTCGGATTGACTCGGTGGAGGCCTGCGGGAGCGTTTCAGGGTCAGAGGGACATGATTGTCACCGGCGGCGAGGAGAAATTGAACGGCGGAGCGTTCTCACCTCCGAGCGCCGTAGAAGAAATTGCGGCGAGGGGTAGGCCTGGGGTCGGTGTGGGGGAATCAGGGGCTTCACTGGACCTTGGCGAAGCTCCTGCGCTGGTCGTAGTGGAGCGGAGGGCAACGGGGCGGCGGCTCCACGGCGGCGCGGGGTCTCGTCCCGGCGGAGCAGGGCGAGTGGGCACTACTAGGGTTTTGGGGCGGCGCGTGGGGTGGAGTGAGGGTGCTGGGGGGGTCCGCGGGGCGCTACTTATAGGGCGGCGGCGGCCTTGGCGTGCGCGCCTAGTGTGGGGGGACTCGCCGGGAAAAACGGCGTGACGAGCGCGGCCGTTGCGCGAGGAAGGGGATGACCCCGACGTGTGGGCCCGGGCGGTCAGTGGCGGGGTGGGGAGCGCGTGCGGGCCGAATGGGCGGAGACGCTGGCGCGCGGGGTCGGGCCGCCAGGGAGGAAGGCAACGCGGGCTGAGCGAGGGGGAGAGGCGGGCGCACGCTGGCAGGCGGGCCCGGCGACGCGGGGGTGAGAGGCGGGCCGTGCGTGCTCGCTGGGCCAGTGCGGAGCGAAGGCGAGCGGGAGGGAGAGCGGGGCGTGAGGAGCTGGGCCGCGCTGGCGCGAGCGGGCTGAGCGGGGACTTGGGCCGCGGGGAGAGGAGCGGGGTGGCGAGCTGGGCCGGCCGAGTTGGGCTGGATCTCGCGAGTTTGGGCTGAGGTAGTGGGCCGGACTGGGTTTTGGATTTTCTGGGTTGGGTTTAAGGCTCTTTTCTATACTTCTATTTTCTTTTCCTTCCTAATTCTAACCAAATACAACTAATTGAATTCAAACTAATTTGAATTCAAAACCTAACCACACAACAAAAGAAAAGATGCTCCAGCATGATGCAACAACAAAATTAACCTATGATGGATTTTAATTATTTAAGGAACAAAATCGAATTAAATGCCATACTAAACACAATAAACCTTAGAAATTTAAATAAAGCCAATTAAATTTATTAATAAATGCTGAAATTTAAATTAGGGTGTTACAGACCCTACCCCCTTAAAGAAATCTCGTCCCCGAGATTTAGCTGGGCTGGCTAGCAAAGAGATCTGGATAGGTCTTCTTCAACTCATCTTCTCGCTCCCAAGTAGCCTCAGCTTCACTGTGGTGACTCCACTGAACTCTGCACATCCTGATGCGCTTGTTCCGAGTAACCCTCTCTGATGTCTCCAGAATCTTCACCGGATGCTCAGTATAAGTCAGATCTTCCTGCACATCGACTCCATCCAGGGGTGCCTGCTCCTCGGGTACTCGCAGACACCACTTCAGCTGAGATATATGGAAGACATCATGAACTCCTGAGAGGCTGAGAGGTAACTCCAGGCGATAAGCAACTTCGCCTTTCTGCTCTAGCACCTTGAATGGCCCCACATACCGAGGTGCTAACTTCCCTTTGACATTGAATCTACGGATTCCTCTCATCGGAGACACCTTCAGGTACACATAGTCACCGACACTGAAAGTCAGGTCTCTCCGTTTGCCATCTGCATAGCTCTTCTGTCTGCTCTGCGCAATCCTCAGATTTTCTCGCACAGCCTGAACCATTTGCTCTGCATCATCTATGATCTCAGGGCCAAAGAGCTGTTTCTCACCAATCTGATCCCAATAGAGAGGAGTCCTGCATTTTCTGCCATACAATGCCTCAAAGGGGGACTTCTTCAGACTGGCCTGATAGCTGTTGTTATATGAGAACTCAGCATATGACAGGCACTTATCCCAACTAGTACCATACTGAATAGCACAAGCTCTCAGCATATCCTCCAACACTTGGTTGGTTCTCTCTGTCTGCCCATCTGTCTGAGGGTGATAAGCCGTACTGAAACGCAGCTTCGTATCCAACGAATCATGGAGCTGCTCCCAGAATCGAGAAAGTGAACTGAGACCCTCTGTCAGATATAATCTTCTTGGGCACACCATGCAAGCAGACAATCTGAGAGATGTACAACTCTGCAAGTCTAGCACCGGAGTAAGTAGTGTTCACTGGAATGAAGTGAGCAACCTTCGTCAATCGATCCACTACTACCCATATGGAGTTGTACCCTTTCTGAGTACGAGGCAATCCAACAATGAAGTCCATCGTGATTTCCTCCCATTTCCACTCTGGAATCTTCAAAGGCTGTAACAGACCTGCTGGCCTCTGATGCTCAGCCTTGACACGCTGACAGGTGTCACAAATGGCCACGTACTCTGCCACTGAACGCTTCATCCCATACCACCAGAAACGTTCCTTCAGATCATAATACATCTTCGTGCTGCCCGGATGAATAGAGTAAGCTGTATCATGGGCCTCACTCAGAATCAACTTCCGGAGATCCTTCACATCTGGCACACAGATCCGGTTCTTGTACCACAAAGTACCCAGATCATCCTCTCTGAAATGAGGAGCCTTGCCCTTCTTGAGCAACTCACGAATCTCCTGCAGCTTCTCATCATCTTTCTGATGCTGCCTGATCTCTGACTCTAGAGTCGGTACTGCCACAAACGCTGCACTCGAAGTATGATGCAAGAAGCCCAGACTCAACTGCTCGAACTCCTCGCATAACTCTGGAGGCATCTGGAAAGCCACGGCCATGTTGACATAACTTCTTCTGCTCAGAGCATCTGCTACAACATTGGCCTTGCCCGGATGATAGTGAATCTCCAGGTCATAATCCTTGACCAACTCTAGCCATCATCTCTGCCGCATGTTCAGCTCATTCTGCGTGAAAATATACTTGAGGCTCTTGTGATCAGTGTAGATATCACACCGCTGCCCATACAAGTAATGCCTCCAAATCTTCAGAGCATGCACAACTGCGGCTAACTCAAGATCATGGGTGGGATAATTCAGCTCATGCCGACGTAACTGCCGTGAAGCATAAGCAATCACTCTGCCCTCCTGCATTAGAACACACCCAAGACCATCCTTCGAAGCATCACAATACACCGTGAACCTCTTCGTCTGGTCTGGCAGAGTCAGGACTGGCGCCGTAGTCAACCTTTTCTTCAACTCATCAAAGGCCCTCTGACGCTCATCAGTCCATACGAAAGCCACATTTTTCTCCAGCAAAGAAGTCAAAGGCTTCGCGATCTTGGAGAAATTCTCAATGAACCTCCGATAATATCCAGCTAAGCCCAAGAAAGACCTGACTTCCTTTACTGTCTGCGGTGTCTCCCACTCTAGCACATCCTTCACCTTGCTCGGATCAACAGCAATGCCTCCCTGAGAGATAACATGACCGAGGAATGGAACCTCGTCAATCCAGAACTCGCACTTGCTGAACTTAGCATAAAACTGATGCTCCCTCAATCTCTGCAATACGAGTCTCAGATGCTCCTCATGCTCTTCTTCTGTCTTGGAGAAGATTAGAATATCATCAATGAAAATCACCACAAAGACATCCAGATAATCCATGAAGACCATGTTCATCAGATGCATGAAGTAAGCCGGGGCATTAGTCAAGCCGAAGGACATGACTGTATACTCATATAGCCCATACTTGCAGGTGAATGCCGTCTTCGGAATGTCCCCAGGACGGATCCTCAGCTGAAAATAACCCGAACGAAGATCAATCTTCGAGAATATACGAGCACCTCGAAGCAGATCGAAGAGATCCTCAATACGGGGCAGTGGATGCTTGTTCTTGATAGTAACTGCATTCAGCTCCCGATAATCCACACACATCCTCTTCGAGCCATCCTTCTTATCTACCAGCAATAATGGAAAAGCCCAAGGAGAGAAGCTGCGATGGATATAGCCCTTGGCTAGCAACTCATCAATAGTTTTCTTGACTTCTTCATGCTCTATAGGTGCCATGCGGTAGGGCCGCTTTGCAATAGGAGCTGTGCCAGGCAAGAGATCAATACAAAACTCAATGGCGCGTTCAGGCGGTATACCTGGCAAATCATCCGGAAAGACATCCGGGAATTCAGACACCACGCGAATACCGTCCGTGGGTCTAGCCTCCATCTGATGAAGAAATCCAGAAGGCTCTGAAGCACTGACTGTCACCTCCTGGCCATTAGATGCCGATAAGTGAACTGTCCGCTGAGCACAATCAATACGGACTCCCCATCTGGTAAGGGTCTCCATGCCCAGAATCACATCTATCCCCGAGGAGACAATAACTATCAAGCCAGTGCAGAACTCTACCCCCTTTATGACAATACTAACTCTGGAGCATATAGAACATGTACGAATCTGACCCCCAGGTGAGGTAACTACCATAGCTGTCCTCATACAAGAAACCGGTATACCATGCTGCTCGGCAAATGACTTGGAAATGAAAGAATGGGTAGCACCGGTATCGAAAAGCACTGTAGCGGGGTGAGAGTTGACCATGAACGTACCAATAACCACGTTAGGAGCCTCGGCCGCTGACTCGGCCGTCACGTGGTTAACCCTGCCCTGTGCCGGCGCCCTGGGCTGAGCTGGGCGCCCCTGCTGTCCCGCCTGCGCCTTCCGCGGGCAAGTGTTGGCGTAGTGCCCCGGCTGGCCGCAGTGATAGGCAGACGCGTGCGAGTGTCGAAGCCTGCTGTCCGGTAGGAGCTGCCAGACGTGGAGCCTGCGGTGGTGGCGGAGCTAGTGGAGCACGAGCTGGAGGTGCCGGTAACCTCGGGCCCTGACCTGCTGCTGCTGCTGTCGAGGCGGGTACTGCTGCGGTGGCCTCTGCTGGTACTGCTGGGGAGGCGGTACTGCTGCTGTACTGCTAGGGCGGCTGGAGGCGAGGACGGGTGTTGCTGCCGGAAGCAATGGGGACAATCTTCCTCTTCTTGTCCTCCATCTCCAGGTGCTTGCACTCAGTGTTGAGTGCGCTGTCAACCAGATGGTTGAAGTCGTCGAAGCGGAGGTTGAGTAGCGCGTACTGGAGGTAGTCCTCAAGACCCTCCATGAAGTGCTCCTGCTTCTTGCGGTCATCCGCAACATCGGCAGGGGCGTAGCGAGAGCGAGCTACAAGAAGCGATCACGATACTCCGTGACCGACATAGTCCCCTGAAGTGACAAAGACAGATAGATATCGAAAGATTAACTCAAGATTCAAGGGGCATTAGCTCAAAAGAAAACGCTGAATGATTATACTTAAGATTACCTGCTTCAGTGCAAGGAACTCCTTCTGCTTCATCTTCATAACGCCCGCGAGGACGTTGTGGCTTCGGAACCGCTCCCTGAACTGGAGCCAAGTGAGAGTCTTGCGGTCGTGAATGGGTGGGACTCCCACCAGTCCAAAGCTGCCCTCGCAGCTGTCCTGCTGCGTACAGAACTCTCTCCCGATCATCGCACTGGGCGATGTCCAGCTGACGCTCCACTGCACGGAGCCAGTCGTTAGCCTGAAGAGGGTCGGACGTGTGAGAAAACGTCGGCGGGTGACCCCTCAGGAACTCAGCATGCCTGTCGCGAGGCTGCGGCGGTGGTGGAGGAGGCGGAGGTTGAGTGTGAGCCTGCTGAAGAGCCTGAACGGTGTTGTTCAGGGTGGCCATCATCTGCATCTGGAGCTGGAAGAAGTACTGCTCCGGAGTCAAAGGCGGCGGCATCGGGATCCCGGTCCCTGGGTATTCTGACCCTGGTTGTTCTGCCCCTGCTGGTCAGAACCACGCCTGGTGTTCACCATCTGATTTTGGACAAAAGATTTCACGAGTAAGGATATTGCAGTAATAAATTCAGATGGATATGATAACTCTTTGCGGAAAAAATACTCAGCTATGATAAAGTAGACAGGATAGAGTGGACTGTTTTACCCCCAACGTTCTAACTCATTTTATTAATTAGTTAACTTTAACATCAGAGTGATTTTCTTTACACAAAATTAAACTACTAAGCTATGCAATCATTCAAAAATCCAAATCAAACATGTAGCATAATAACAAGCAGACAATTTTTCACAACTTAGCCGAGTTTAGCAAAAGACTCGACTAACACAACGCGTCGCAGAACGCGCTATCGTATTATTATAAAAGGGTCACCTAGCTAACTCATGGTGGTCAGATGACTGATTCAGGCCAAAATCTACGAAAACTATTCTTCAGAGAGAGAAATCAAGGTAAGACGGGTAAAAGTCATAGAAGTCAAGGGGTATAATAGTAAAATAGTTTCAGCAGACAAGGATTGGAGAGAAGGAGTCCTAAACTCGACCAGTTCTATCTAGGCTTCATCCTACAGTCGATACGGCTCTGATACCACTCTGTAACACCCGGTTTATAAAAGGACATAAACCGAGCTATCATATACGTGCCAGGATCAAGTCACACGTATATACAATAGAATGAACAGTATATCACAGCACATATCACGAATAAGACATAATAAATCGAAATACGAATGTTATTTATTACATTAATGACAAAATGTCTGATACAGCGGAAGCGAAGTACAAAATACGAATAAAGCTCTCCGAAGCTGAAGCAGGGCACCACAGGGACATCGACTGGGAGACGAACACCTAGAAGTCCTCGTAGTCCTGGTAGCGCTGGACGAACTCCCTCGTGTTGGCAGGAACTGAGCAGCAGTAGCGTAGCCGAGAGGAAAAAGTAGAGAAGAGGCAAGAGTGAGTACACAACTTGTACTCAACAAGTATAACACAAACTATGAGGCTCTAGGCTGGCTGACTCAACTGCATTAGCTTTTAAGTGTTGGCAAAATTTTATTAAAACTATTTACTACAAGTTGATGAATTACCATTAACCCAGTTACATAGTTATTAATCAAGTTTAATCATGTATCTA